>NC_135499.1:105161675-105194175 GCF_052857255.1 Amblyomma americanum | reverse complement strand
GCAGGCAGGCAGGCAGGCAGGCAGGCAGGCAGGCAGGCAGGCAGGCAGGCAGGCAGGCAGGCAGGCAGGCAGGCAGGCAGGCAGGCAGGCAGGCAGGCAGGCAGGCAGGCAGGCAGGCAGGCAGGCAGGCAGGCAGGCAGGCAGGCAGGCAGGCAGGCAGGCAGGCAGGCAGGCAGGCAGGCAGGCAGGCAGGCAGGCAGGCAGGCAGGCAGGCAGGCAGGCAGGCAGGCAGGCAGGCAGGCAGGCAGGCAGGCAGGCAGGCAGGCAGGCAGGCAGGCAGGCAGGCAGGCAGGCAGGCAGGCAGGCAGGCAGGCAGGCAGGCAGGCAGGCAGGCAGGCAGGCAGGCAGGCAGGCAGGCAGGCAGGCAGGCAGGCAGGCAGGCAGGCAGGCAGGCAGGCAGGCAGGCAGGCAGGCAGGCAGGCAGGCAGGCAGGCAGGCAGGCAGGCAGGCAGGCAGGCAGGCAGGCAGGCAGGCAGGCAGGCAGGCAGGCAGGCAGGCAGGCAGGCAGGCAGGCAGGCAGGCAGGCAGGCAGGCAGGCAGGCAGGCAGGCAGGCAGGCAGGCAGGCAGGCAGGCAGGCACTGCAGCGTCACTGCAGCGTACTATTATCCAAGCCAGGGGTACATGTATCGGAAATAGTGGTTTCCAGCTATGCCTAGAAGGAGTTAAAAGTAAACCAGTTGCTTCAACTGATGCCATGTCGCTCAGTATGGCGGAAGAATGCATTGAAATGACGCACGTAGTTTTGTTGTTTCGACGCAGCCGTTGAGAAATACGGGCTTACAGTACCGCTTTTACAAATGATTTCTTTAGTCTGTTCTTTTTGTCGAAGACTCGCTCACGAGAAAACGTGAAGGGATGGGAATTTTCAATATGCTGCACAGAAAAAGACTTTGTGCCACATTTTTAAGCGTTTGTGCACGTTTAAAGCGGCGAGCATACCAACTTCGCACTTCACTACTTTTTTGTAGGCATATCATTGTCTTGTTTACCTTAGGGCTTTGTTTTTTCGACAGGCTGATGACCAGTAACGAGCGCTGCTTGACTGCACCATAAAAACAAATAAAGCTGCCTAGGCACTCAGACTTTTAATTCTGAAAATTTTCTTTCATTTGTATATAACCGTGTTCAAGGTTTGCTAATTTCTTTTCTGTTGCATTCTCGATTTGGTCTGATTTAAACTGGAGCTTGTCTGTTTCGCATCAGCTCCTCTGCTCCTCGTTATCGGTATTGTGTCTAAGCCTCTGTTCTTGCTAGCTCAATGTTCTATATACATTATGAAAGTGTACACACACGTTTTCATTCTGCATGTGATGAGTTTTTTTTTTTTAACGTACGTGGTGTGCTATCGTGACAATAACGCCATTATATTGACTCGCCGATGGAGGCTTCGGGTTCGAAAGTAGCGTAACTTGGCGCTTTTAGCTGGAAGCTTCAGATACAACATGCTTCCAATCAAGTACGAAAATTGATGCGACAAGTAATATATGAAAACCCTATTTACTCTGCTGCTTGAACGTTGTTTTGACTAAATATGTAGAACTATAGTTGAAATTAGACCCTCGTAGATTTCAATGAATTAACGCTGTCTTTCAAGAAAAACCTGTGCACTTGCCTTAACAGAAGTTAGACATCATATGAGAAGGAGCATATTTCTTTGGAACTTCGAGGGCGGACCTGGACCTACCTCTCTAGGTACTTTGTATCATCGGAATACGCTCACCGTATGAATCAAAAGCTTCTCGAAAGGTATTAACCGTAATAGAGTAAGTACACTGTAAAAATATTGCATTCTTAAGAGAACACTTTCGTGCTTATAACTAGCACCCATGCCCCTGCCAAAATGGTGCAAAGTATTGTTGTGACACCTATATAGTTATTGTGGGATCGTTATAGTTGTACCCCTTTTCCGACTGCTTTACAGTTTCATAGGTTTGGATTGCTTTAAAAGACGCTGATACTTTTTTTCTCGTGCACTCTTGGAGCGAAGCTAAACATTCCCTGCGAAAAGCGGCCCACCACCTAATGTTGCACAACATTTATGATATCCCCAACGGTAATTATAATACCCAGATGTGTCCTTCACGGCGTGTCTGAACGAGGTTGCTGTGGAGTCACAATTGCAAGGCCTGCATGATTTTCACGGCGTCCTTATTTGAATACATAAAAAAAGGTTGCCAAAGAATTCCAATCTTCAGCAAAACCGCTCGCACAGTAACACGATGCTGTAATGTGCAACGCATTTTTGCCAAAGGAACATAAACATGCATAAGCGGACAGCCAGTCAAATCTTTAGCTAGCGTGCGCTACGGCCGCTTTTTCGCTGCTCCGGCACTTTACGACGATTAAAACTTGTGGAAAGCTCAATATTAAGGACGGGCTTAGTGAGCCTGCGCTTAGTTTGATATTTTCGTAAGTTTGATCCGTCATATGCGCTGCAGGAGCGCGGCAAACGCGGCCGTCACGAACGCCAGATGAAGATTTGGCCGGCTGTACCTGGAATTAGTAATACACAGCTACACTGAATTGACAGAGTTCAACACAAAACACGGAACTGCTGCGCGCAATATTTGCTTGCCATGCTAGGCCTACTTTCTCCACGTTTGTATATGGCATTTCGGCGAGCCCCTTTTTCAGGGTAGTGATGCTTAGAACTTCATCTAAAATAATTCCGTTAATTGTCACATTATGAGGGTGCAAATCAAACTCTTTGCGGCAAGCATCAAAGCTGCACCTGTGAGTTAATAGAGTGCGCAAATAGGTCTCATCGTTTTAAGAGCCTGTGCGATGTCAGTGCACGTTAAAGAACCCCAGGTGGTCGAAATTTCCGGAGCCCTTCACTACGGCGTCTCTCATAGCCTGAGTCGCTTTGGGACGTTAAACCACATTAAAACGAAACGAAACAAAACGTTTTAAGAGCACGCTTGAGTGAACGACTGCAATGTTATTCAAGAAGACAAAAAGCGCCTATATACACCCTTACGCACCCTTGCACTCGAAGAACCTGCAACATCTTTGCACCCGTGCACCTTTGAACTGTTCATGGGTGCATTAACAGCGCTAACGTGCTCAACGCACTGTTTATCAAAAAAAAAAATCAGGAAAGAAAAGTAAAGGTGTTTAAAGAGTGCTGTCATTCGAGTTACACCTTTAAGGGTTCACTTTTTTTTTACTCTGTAGAAATAAGCTTGATTCAAGCAGTGGCACCTTTCACAACTTACAATGTTTTGAAAGAGAGGGAGAGAGAAAGCAGAGAGAGAACACGGAAGGGTTAACCTCTTTTTTTCCCGGCTGGCTACCGTGCACTGGGAAAGAAGATAAAAAAAAACGAAAAGGGCTGGAAGCAGCCGAAAGCAGACAGAGATAAAGCACGCACTAAGGGCGCAGACGAAGTATAGAAATGGCGCCACTGCTGACTTCGTGTACCGCAGCAGCATTCGTCTGCCATCGAAAGATGAGTCTATGAACCCAGTTTCTTCGTCTTCTAGAAAACGTGTTAAAAATGCACACTACGAAAGGCCGTGAACGCCTGCCTATGGCGCAATGTTTCTTGTCTGCATAAGGTGCGTTTAAGCCAAACGGTCGTGCCGTGTCACAATGTGGTCCATCCCGTTGCGAAACTGCGCTTTTCTACGGTAGACCCGTTCAGAGAACGCGAGCGAATGTTTCGCGCAGGAGAATGTTTCCAAACCGTCTCCCCTTGAACAGAATTTCGCAACTCCGAAGAATGGGAAAATTGCTCCTGTCCACAGTTGCGATGTTTTAGACGACCCCTACGAAAGGCCGACGACATTTGTTCTTCGTTTTCAGCAGCGCGAGGACAGAGCGCAAAACGAGACGATAACACAAGTGCTGAACTTACTTTATTTCTGAGAATTGCCAAACCACTGCGTGTATACCCGAAGAAAACCAATCGCTCACCAGGGCTACAAAATATATCGACAAGTGGCGAAAGGAAGATGTCACAGGCACAAGCGAAACAGCTAGGAGTAGAACAAAAAGTATTGCCAAGATTCTATACCGATATGGTGAGCAGCCAAACCGCGATCATTAACGTAGAAGGCAACAAAATGTTGTAAAGTAACATAAAAGTATAACAGGCCAGTAGCTAACGTGGCCAAATATTATATAAAAAAATTGATTTTCATTTCCGCTCTTTTTGTCTTTTAAAGAGAATCAACAGGATCGACAAGTACAATAACAAAATTAAAAGGCGGTGAACACATGAAATGTTTATAGAAAAAATGGGTGTGACATGAAGGCATGAAAAAGTGTTGTATGCTGTGGATGATTGTATCCAAAAAACCATGCGTGTGAGCATTCCGTAAACACACATAAGTGACAGCGAACAATTAACAAAGCGACACGGCTAAAATAGAATGACGAAAGACAGATGACAAGGGTAGTGAAGTCTAAGAAGGATAAGAATGAAAAAAATAGGGGAATGCAAAAAGTGCCGATAGAATTAATGTTAAAAGAGGAAAAAACCAGAAAGGAATGCAATCTCTCTGTTCGTAAGAGAAATAGACGGCGTGCTGACACATTCGTCTTTGAGCTTTGCAACACCAACTATTCCGAAAACTTGTCTTATTCATGCGCTTTTCGCTCTGAAATGGCATAGAAGATAAATTTGTTCCCATAACATTTACACGATAGTCTGAAATTTTCCCATATCATGCTCGGAACACATAGCGCCTGCAACATGAGGAGGTAGTGCTTTAAAGAAATTTGGGCGCTTGTGTTTCATTAACCACATTTTTTCTGATTAACATTTCTCGGACATGTTTAGTTTCATTTGCTGTCAAGGCTGTTATTATTGCAGAAGTTCTCTTATCGCAGTCGCTACTCTGCAGCGAATCGAATTAAAACTAGAAGCGGTGCAATGGTGGCAGTAAAGAGATTATTTCAAGTTGTCATGATGAGCGACAACCCTGATATCACCATCCTTCTCAAAATCTCCAATTCCCTTAAATAACACGGCGACTACTAATAGTGTTCCAATAGCCCTGACTTGCGCCACCAGCGACATCCTGTGCAAATTTTCAATTGTGGGGAACGTCCCGAAGGGGAACATTGGCTTAGTGGATTTAAACCACCCGGCATTTTTTAACTTGCCCTGACACTTCAGAGCACACGGGAGCTTTTGTATTTTGCCTCCATTAAAAACGGGTGTCGAAGCTAGGATCGAACCCGTGACCTTGAGATCAAGAGCGGAACGCTATAGACATTTAGTCACTGCGGCCACCTTATGCTGTCCCCGCAAGTCTCTCAGCCTTGGTTCCATTTCTTGTTTTGATATCAGCTCGGACATGATTAACACGCGTTTGCTCGTTGACACGAGCTACTATGTCTCTTAGGGGACTACTGAGGACAAATATAAGTTGACCCGTAACGGCAAAGAACCGCGTTCTAAAAATAGAAGACCACTTTCACTAGAAACGGAGCCTTTATAAGCTATCAAAGGACAAAAAACTAAGTACAGGTGTCGCGATACCCTGTCTATTCCACAAGCAGCTAAAGTGCATGCGTCGACACCGTTTTTTTTTCGTGCAAACTCCAGAGGCCACGCTGCACAGCCATTCACTTGAAAACGGTGGCAATCCTTCCCTTTCGGTAAGGACGGCAGGAACAATTTTAAACAAATTGTCTCACTTATAAATTCGTATTTTTGGTGCTGGACAAACGGAAAAACACGAAAGATTATGAGATCCTATGTTCACTGATAATAATAACTGGACGTGACTTTTCTCAGGACCCCTTTAAAGTAATTCATCTAATAGTTCTATGCAGCTTCATGCGCTAAATTTTAAGCCTCTTCACTTGCCTCCAAGCTTAGGGCCGATAGCCTAGCCCTGCTACACATACACAGTACTCGTCGAATGCACTCCCATCATTCTTACCCTGGTGCTCATATGAAACTTATAGCCATGATATATTATGACAATTCAGTTACTATTATGTACTGCTGTAGATGCTGCTACTGCTGTAGATAGGCGTACTTATAATAATTATATTATTTCACTAGATATCACCTGCCATCATTTAGGATTTTTCACAGTTGATATTAAAGCCTGCCCTTCTAATTTTTATCAGTATGCTTTATTTTATACCCTGAATTACTGGGGCAACAATATTACTACCGCTTACCAGCAAATGAAAGGTTGCTGGCCTGTTGCCCGCTAACTCATATATCGAAGTGTTGCCACTTCTTGTGAATACACAGTGACACAGGAGGACATTGTGTTTCCTTTACTAAGCCTCTTTTATTTTTCTCTGTCCTTCGTCATCATTGCGTGCTCGTGCGCATATTTTGCATGACATTTGTATGCGCTTTCACGACACCCTTCTAGCGCAATGTCTGCGTAAGTACCAGACCTATAGCCTGTGGCGCTTGCATAGGGCCTGGTTACATGGATGCTAAATGGAAATGTTTTTTTTTACAAGTGTGTTACTGCAGACATTAGCGCGCCCAGGAGAAGACGGGGAGAACTCCTCGTTTTTCGCAAGAAAAACGTGAGCACGAAGGCGATTTACATCGCCTTCGTGTGATTTAGTATCTTATTATTAATCTGTCAGCGAAGCTAGAACCAGGTTGTCTAGCTTTCCGAGAACAATCTCTCCGCCTTTCTTTCAGCAAGTTTGTAAACCATACATCTTCTGCCGCTATACATTCCTAGTGGTTCGTAAGTTCTTCTGTCCTCTTCAATTAGGCCATAATTTTTGTATTTGTTTTTGCTAGAATCGTTTAGAAGTTTAAGTCATAGTAGTTCTGGCTCTTTCATAAACCAGCATTCAGTTCTTTCGCCACCTTAGTTATCCTAACTCAAGTTAACTCATTCTAAAGAAAGGAAGAACCTGAAATACACTGATCATGCAGTGCGTGAGGACTCGCCATTACAAAGGCAGCTGGCCAGAAAAATGTTCGCAGAATTTGCGAAATATAAAAAGGCGGCCTACAAACTCACGTACATAAACTACGCTTAATGAATTCAGTTTACATCTACGACTCAGACGCTGACCATGTAACAAATGTTTTAGGATAGCATAGACGTTGAATTAATCTAGGTGTTGTAAATAACCTCGCCCAGTCATCTCCTGATAAAGTTCCCTGCCCACATTTCTGTTTAGAATTTACTAGCGTACATAGCCTCCTTCCCAAATACACCCAGCCGTGCTCCATATCTTGATAATTGCAAGCATGACGTGCTACTACAAACAGAAACATGGTTGCGCTTTCACATTACTGTCAGAAAGATCTTTCGTATACCAACAAATTTCAAATTTACCGGAGCGTTAGAATCAGCAAACAGAGAGTGAAGTATTAATCACTGATAAAACACCATTTCCTCTTCTCTTATCAATATTCCCTGCGCACTGGAAATCTTATGCGTAGCATTAACACCACGCCTAAGCAACTCTGTCTTTGAGCACCTGCTAAAGACACCCAGACTGCCCTCCCACCTTTGTCCCTTATCTCCACGAAAATATGATCGACATTCAAACTAATCTCTTAAATCGGACATTTTCACCCTCGCAGATTTTAGTTACAATAACAATGGTTAGTCTAACATTTGTTCGTTCCTCTGCCTCCAGCGAGTTCATGCATCAAATAATCGACTCTCCTTTTTGTCCAACTTTCAACAATCCAACACGGGACGTAATATTTTAGGCCTTATTCTAACATCTCCTTCGGAGAGCATCACTGATATGTGTTTTAATGAAGGTTTTAGCGATGATTAACTTCTTCAGTTATCAAATAATGCTCCGTTTTATTCACTCCACGTTAAACCTAAACAAATCAGAAATTATCAAAAGGCTGACTTTAAGGCAATTAATCGTGGTTGGAGCGCTTTTCTGAATTGTTTGTTCAAAGTTTTTCATCCCAGACTCTTAGAGAGAAATGAACTTAGTACAAAGAAAATAGCGGAACTTGAAAGCAATCACATTCCTCAAATAACTTTTCGTTGTAACAAGTCTAAACCTTGGTGTAAGAAGAAAAAACAGCTTTTCAGAGCCGCAAAGTGACTGTGCACGAATTATTCGAAAGCGCAACGTAAACTGTGTGAAACACTATACTGTCATGCAATTCGAAATGCCAAGCATAAATTTCTATCACAAGGTATTATATCATTAAAAGTATAATCCCGCAAAATCTTGAAAAACCATGTCCACGTCATGCATGTCTGAAAATATTGCATTGCTCGATAGAAAACTGACGTTCAATTAGAACAGCTGTAAACCGCTTCCGGAGCGCATTGCTAACATATTTGACCCACTAAGATTTCAAAAATAATTGAGCACCTTCATGCAGCCATATCAAGTGTATAAAAAATTCTCCATGTGCAAGTTGAGCCCATGAAATGCGACTAACTACTGTAAAGTGTTATAATTGTTTGTGAACCAACAGACAAGGTCTTTGCATTCTTTAGTAGTTGCTTGCAGTTCAAATTATTGCAGAGTTTTCCATATTAGGGCCTTGTACCAAGTTGACTCCAAATTGCATAACTCTTCCTCCTGAAACAGTGTTTCAAGTTTGGAACTTGTGAGGTACTTGAACAAATAAATCAGTCAAATCGGTAGTGAATCTCTTAGCCTTTTATTACGTCATGTGTTTTCTCATATAATACTCAATCATGTGCTTGAAGCTTCCTTTTTCTTCAGTGTTTTCTCAGCTGCTGCTGTCGCCTAAGCGGTGACCCACGTACCTCACAACACACGACCGATTAGTGAGCCTAGAATAGCAGCGCGCATCCTCAAAAACGCGAAGCACGTATCAAAAATCAAACACTAGGTTTGAGTACCTGGTCATTAAGGGGTGGTGGGAATGAGCAGGGCTGGGCACGACACCTCGAGGAAGTATCTCTGATGCCGATACTCCATACTCTAAAACACATGTATTTCCGATACAGGTACAACATACAGAACCGAGCTTGACTTTCTGTAGAGATTTTGGTAACGTACCGTCGTTACTTCAATACATAACTGAAATCACCAATATTATTAAAGCTGGTAGTATGATTAGCTAAAGACTTCTCCGTGATTTCTAGAATATTTGGTGGACTTGATTTAGTGGACCGTTTTTGACAGGACGGAAACAAATCCGGCCGCACGGATTTTTTTCAAAGCCCCAGTTTCTTTGAAATCTACAGGTGGCGCAGCTGGTTTATTTACAACTATAAATTGAAGTCATGGCCACGTTTAAGCGACCACTTCCTTAAGCAGCCTAGCTAGATGTTTTTTTCTAAGTGTTTTTCATGCGAACTGGTCTGCGCGCACTTGGCTACAAAAGAATAATCCTGAAACTTTTTATGATGCTTTTAGTTTTTACTGCAGTATTTACCGATTTGTCTCTGCTGTTGCCTTGTGCGGCGCTAGTTCCGTGAGCTTGAGAAAAACCGAAAATTTATTTGCCCGGTACTCTATTGAATATTAATAATAATAATTGAATTTTGGGGAAAGAAAATGGCGCAGTATCTGTCTCATATATCTTTGGACACCTGAACCGCGCCGTAAGGGAAGGGATAAAGGAGGAGGTGAAAGAAGAAAGGAAGAAGAGGTGCCGCAGTGGAGGGCTCCGGAATAATTTCGACCACATGGGGATCTTTAACGTGCACTGACATCGCACAGCACACGGGCGCCTTAGCGTTTTTCCTCCATAAAAACGCAGCCGCCGCGGTCGGGTTCGAACCCGGATACTCTGTTTGACACGCGCTTGAACTCGCACATTCTGCTTAAGAGCAAGAAGGAAGGAAAGGAAAAAATAAAAGGGGTTTAAAGTTTTTATTAGTCAGAACATATCTTGCTAATGTGGGTTATTTAGATGCTATGGTATTAAGTTGCAGCACTTGCTGAAACCGACGGCCCGAAAGAGCCCCGCAATGAAGCCACGTTATAAGTGAAGCAAATGAAAATTCTTTCACTTGCTTCTCTCCTGCAGATAGGCTTTTTAAAGCATCTCTGCAGGAGAGGAGCAAGTGAAAGAATTTTCATTTGCTTCGCTTATAACATGGCCGCATCGCACGAGCATGTTGCCGTGTTGTATTTAATGAAGGAGCCTTTTATGAACGTATAATCCTGAAGCATATAGCAAAGTAAACTCAAATATCCGAGCGGTTGAGTTAAGAAACTAAAGTTTCACTAGGGCCAATTCAGAGGTATGGCTTGTTGTATTGCTTGTTTCTAAGAACTAAAGGAATGCACGAGCAGACGAATTTGGTGCTTTGGGCGCTGTTGAACCCATTCACCTGGCTGTGGAAGTGTGCATGGAGTTTATCGTGCTGATAAAATGAGTGTTCTGGTTACTGATGAGCAGCACGGAGAAAATCATCGGTTTCTGTTGGCAACTAGAAATAGTGATTAAGGGGCGTTGTTCTATTACAACGGTGAGCCTGTTTCCTCGCTCCTTATGACACTTAGAGTGCAGAAGGGCAAAATATACTCCGTCTATATGCCAAACAAAGTAAAATAGAACTATGACTGGGCCAATGTCATTGCCATATACTCTTTTTAATTCTACTTTATTCCTTTACTCCCTGCGCTACCACCCGAGCTAGCACCGGCAGCCCAAAGTCTGACTCACAACAGCTTCAAAATCTCAGGCGCATTTTACTTTTTTGAGCATCGAGTATATTTAAAATACCCGATACACTAAAGATATGTTTTGGATGCTGATACTCCTATGTTTTAATTTTTGGCAAGCAATCCCTGGCGCCAGATTCCTCCATTATGGCGTACCATTACGTGAGTCGCTTTGGGATGCTAAATTCTATAAACCGAACAAAATGTAGTCGAAAGTAGTATCGAAGACATGTATATTTGGTACTGCCCATGCCTGGGGATGAGTTTTCATGCCCTACCGACCGATTATTTTTCCCCCGGGTGCCTCAGTGTCATCCCTACTAGCTATAATACTGAGACATCTTCACAACATATGCAGACATGCAGCTTAACATCGTTATAACCGGGTAAAAGGGGCCCGACGATTACTTCGTTATAGCCGTAACTTCGTTATAGCTCCTGTTGACCGAGCTTCCAATGGGAATAGTCATTCATTCTTTATAGTATATATTTCGCTATACACCGTTTCGTCACAACAAGGTTCGATTGTACTGCAACAACACATACTAGAACTTAGAAAGTTTCACCTCCAGCTAAGTGTCTCAGTAAAAAACAGGAATTTCCCCTCAGGCGACTACAAACTCAGACGTTTAATCACGCCTCAATATTGCGTGCCACGGAGCCAGCATCATTCAGTAAAGAATACCACTTCTGCAGGGAGTGTGGACCTGCGAAGAAAATCCGGAAATCGAGGTAACAGCTCAGCGAACGACTGAGGACTGACAGCTCTATCCGGCCCAAACCTCGGGTACAAAGAGCAACTCTTCGATAGAGCACGAGCAACAGCGACAGCCAATGGAGCCTTGACTAAGGACCCCAACCACACCAATCCCTATCACAAATTGCTGAATAAACATTTTGACCAACCTACCGCGGTGGCTCATAGGCTAGGGCGCTCGGCTACTGATCCGGAGTTCCCGGGCTCTAACCCGACCGCGGCGGCTGCGTTTTTAAGGAGGCAAAACGCTAATGTGCCCGTGTGCTGTGCGATGTCAGTGGACGTTGAAGATCCCCAGATGGTCGAAACTATTCCGGAGCCCTCCACTGCGGCACCTCTTACTTCCTTTCTTCTTTCACTCCCTCCTTTATCCCTTCCCTTACAGAGCGGTTCAGGTGTCCAACGATATATGAGACAGATACTGCGCCATTTCCTTTGCCCAAAAAACAATTATTATTATTATTATTATTATTATTATTATTATTATTATTATTATTATTATTATTATTATTATTATTATTATTATTATTATTATTATTAACATTTTGACCACCACCACCAATCCTGTTATGTTGCTTATAATCCGCCAGCGTCATTATCTCTCACAAAGAAAAATGAAGAAATAAAGCGAAAACCTTGCAAAACAATATTAAATAGGTTAAAAAAATTGTTGTTTGAAAACCATTGCCAAAGAAGCAATGCAGAGGTCGAACGAATTCCTGCAGCCAAAGAATTTCGGTGGGTGAAACCATTTCGTGGTGTGCGAGACTTTGAATAGGTGAATATTTATTGAGGTGCCTCAACAAGTGACATCGAAGAATAAAATGCATGTAAAGTAGGGGTCGAATTTTTCCGCCGCATTGTAGGGACAAAGTGGTAGAACAACAACAAAAAAAGGAAATCATCACATTGCAACTGGGATTGGATGCAGTTTTTCTCTTTATGTCAATGAACATTTGTCCCGTAAGCAAGTTGTGGCTAGGGAGCATTTCAAATGTAACAGAAGAAAAGCGGGGTTGGAAGTTTGCTTGGTCCTGGGAAGGCAAACATCTCGTGCGACAAATAGTAAATTCTATCTTGCTCTATGTGACATGCATGGCTGACGTCGCTGAGCTCCTGTATTGACATCGTAGCAATGTAGCTGGCTTGACTAACTACATGCACTCTTGCTCAAATAAAAAAAAATGATGGTTTGAGCAGATCATGCTTTTTATGCAACAATGTTATGTCCAGAGCGCCAGTAAGAATTATGATTACCTGTTAAGCCATCGCTGTATTCGTTTAATAACTACGTTATTGTAGCGACAAAACCACGGCTTGAAAAGGGTGTACCAGCTGAAATTTCTAGGTTCAGATTGTCATTGCCTCACAGAGCCTCTCGTGGTGATGGCATTGCGCAGTTCACCATTAGCACTGTTTTGCGAATTTCTGGAATACCGAAATCGCCACTGAATCTTTTTATGAAGACTTTCGGGTGGCACTGCTTTCAGTGTCATGTGTTAGCGAACGTGTTAGCGAATTCTATTTGGATGACATTTTTTATATCTTTAAATGTCCTTCACTGCGTGTGCTGCTCTCGATACCGCTATCTTTGGCAATAACTGCTTTGATTACCTTTTTTTATTGCGCTTACTAGGCCTAAAGAATAAGCTTTACCAATATACTAGCAGGCCAGTCCACGCGGCTTTAGCTAGTGTACGCGATGCTCATATTTCAGGTCAGCATCCCATTTTTGTCCTTTGCCCTTATAAACCTTCGTTCTATCTTGAGGAACATTAGGAACTCGCAACTCGACTCGATTACGCGCGTTCGCACGATTCTTGCTGCAGAGCACCAGTTATGGAGACGTGCGCGTTGACGACGTAGGCGTCGTATGTGGCCTTCCGCTAAATAGCAATGACATGTAACAATCTAGCCTCGCATACACTCCGCTTCTCCAGCCCGAGGGTGTACTGTACGCCTAAAGTAGTCAGTTGCTAAGCTGGCACTGGGAAGCGAGTGCCTGGTGCTTCAATGGAGATATCCTTGCACAATGTGGTGGCCAAGTGCTACACAGCGGTGGTCGTGTATAGTTAGCGAATGCATTTAGGTGTAATTGAGGAAGTGTTTCGAGTGTACTTTCGACACTGTATCTTGCTTGAGTGGGACCACATGAATGAACAGCCAGGTTGTGAAGAAACAGTGAAAGCCCTGGGTGTTTATTGCTCGGTGCTTTTTATACCCGAAGGTGGAATGGGATTAGTGCGCCCAAAGGGCAAGGGAACAGCACCTGGCACTGCAAAGTAGCCAGATAACTAGCAGGCCACGATCTGATACGATACAAATGCGACTACCACAACACCATCGGTATTCGTAGCTGTTCATTCGGAATCAGGCTTCCCCTCACTCCTGAGTGAAATTCAAGCGATAGGGTTCGCTGCGGCGGTAACATATGGTCTACAGAAAAACGCTTTCTATCGCGGAGCTGACATATTTTTTCCGACGTCTCACCAGCGTGCGCTGTTCCTCACATTCTTTTAGATCAGCTCTTCAGGTATTGATAATTGAAAGGTTAGAGGAAGGGATGTAGCAGAAACATGCATTAATATTTTGGGCAATAACGACAGTTTCCAAAGCAGGAAACAAACTGTGTTAGAAAAATTTTTAATGAGAGTATGTTTGTGCTAATCGGCTGATGGCTTATTGTGTATAACGGAATCGACAAGTCAAAAGGTTCACTGCCGGTAGGAACTGCAAGTATTATATTTTTTGTGCTCGGCGACTTGGCGACCGTTCACGGGCAAATTTTCGGCAATGTTCTGCGAGACAGAATGGAAGTCCAGAACTGTTCAAAGCCAACACTAAATGCTGTAAAAAAAAATACATGCTTGTCCTGCAACCTATGAGATGAGTGACAAAAGAGACGCCGCCGAATGACCTTTTTTTTCCACGGAATTGCGAAACGCAAAACGTTCCCCAGCAAAATGCTTGGTGCTGAGTCGTTTCTGAATTATGATGTTAGGCAACTCTTCCACTGGAAAAATGAAAACATGAGCGCTAACGCTGAGACGAAACTTTTGCCTCTCATTTCCTGGTAAACAGCCACCTTCGGGAAACATCTTGACGCGCCCGTTGCCTTGGAAACGACCGTCTCCATCACCTAGACGATGAAGTTCCTGAGGAACTTGCACGGGTTGGAGATTTTTGAGTGCAATCTCATTCACATCGAGTATTTGAGAGTTCCATTAGTGCACGTTCTGCTTTGAGCGTGTCTGAGTACTTTTTACTTTTTTATCATCGTTTGAAACTGCAGGGAAAATGAATAAACGACCATTTCAGTGAGTTTAAATTTACAAAGCATGCGCTATTACTTCAAACTGGGATGGCTGTTTCATGGTGAATATTGTGGACATATTTCCTTGCGATTAAAACTAAACCACGCCGTTTCAGTGTCCAGTGTACGAAACTCGATAATGCTGGAAAAATTGTCTCGGTCATGGCCATTTATCTCTTCCTCATTGTGTCAGATAAGTATGAATGAGTAAAAAATGTTATCTTTTATGAAGAACCTGACACTAACATGTATTACTCAAATCCATATACATGTTTACATGCATGTTCATGAGGGTGGTCGCCAGACATATGCGTTAAATGCCTACTGAAGAGGTTATAGAATTATACGAGCCTAAAGGGATCGAATGTGAGAAATTCTCTAGCAAAGCATGAAATGTTTATATGCTAACATTGAAAATGAAGTAGCAATCGCCGAACAGAGCCCTGACGGCGTTCAGGTTTCTCCGCGGTGCACAGTTCCATGTTGGGGGCCCTGTGATAACGTCAATATGACAGCAGTATATTTCCAACGCGAAGCTCTTGCTGGAAGGAAGAAAACGAAAGTTGCTTACGCCAAAGCCCGAGGGGCATCATCATCACAATCATCTGATTACATTTTGGCTTAATAATTATGTTCCATGCAGTGCCTCTCTTTATTATTATTATTATTATTATTATTATTATTATTATTATTATTATTATTATTATTATTATTATTATTATTATTATTAGTTTTGAAGTCAAAACAATCAACCCTTTTTTGTTCATGAGGAAGAATCCTCCGGTGTTGCTTTCCCGCGTGCTTTTTATTTTAATTACCTGAATACAGGTGAATAGTCACCCGATTCTTGGCCGATCCCCCAGTGTAACGACAACAACAACAACAACAACGACGACGACGACGACGACGACGACAACGACAACAACAACAACAACAACAACAATCATCTTTGGCAGCGCCCGACGTCGCACTGTTGAATATGAGCGAAGGCAGAGAAAATGTGAAATCTTACCGATGACGCCAACACCGAGCTTTTCTGCATTTCTTAATTTCTTTGAGAAGAAGCCTGATTGCCGTCGGAGCTTTAAACAGTGATTACGTCGCAATTCGGAATGCCAGCGCCATAAATTTTTCGCGTTTTAGCTACAAGCTTCATAAATTCGAGTCCTTGAAACTCGTCGAATTGTCAAAAATTTATGAACGGTAAATTGGATTGACGCAAAGGAAATGCGATAGCAGTTTTCTTTCACTCGACAATATATTCCTGATTAGGTTCTATTCCAATTCTGTGTCTTTCACTCTCCAATCGGTAACAATTCTGAATAATGCGGTTACTATTCTATTCTTGCATTCTTTTGGTTCGTAATCGGTTCTTTAATTCATTCTTTATTTTAGCCGGATGTTGATTCTATTATGATTCCTTTTACTATTTTTATTCTGCTTCTATTCTTTTCTTACTCTCATTTTCATTAGATACTCTATTACAGCTACTTCATATACGCACTTACATCCATTACTACCGACTCTATGTAGTGAGGTAATATCAGTTTTTGAGTAAAGGAAATTGTTTAACTTATTGGGTGTACACCTCAACTATGCCTTGAGTGAAGGGAGGAATGCGGTACTGACAGAAGAAAGAGAGGAAGGTGCCGTAGTGGAAGTCTCTGCAGTACTTTCGACCAGCCTGGAATCTTTTACGTGAACAGACATCACACAACTCACGAGCGCCTTTTGCCTTTCGCCTCCATCGAAATACGCGCATCGCAACCTGGCTTGATGCTAATTACTACTTTCCATTGCTGTTTATTACTAAATAAAAACTACTATACACTTACTACTATGCTACTGGTACTATTCTAGCACTACTATCCGCTTCATACCTTAGGCACCTTTCAGACCGAGGCTTCACATAGACATCAAGACATCAACGCTGCCGAACAGCTTTGGCTTCCTGGCGCTCAAAAGGCACATTAAAATGCTCCAGCTTCTCTCGGACACTTATATCAGAGCCGTTTCTAGGCAACAATGGTAGCAATGCGTTGACGCTGAGAAAGATATCTCGCAAGAGAAGTTCAGCGTAGACATATTTTTACTTATATACATCTTTCTCAGGGTTGTAGGTGTCCCTTTGAGAGTGCTAGTTCTCTAGACAGGAAACACAGCATCTTAGCGCATCGTCTAATTATACTCGCGGCCGTTCCTCTTTCGCAGACACCCACCGGCATATGGACACAGCCCCAATTTCGGTACATGCCAAGCGCAGCCGTCGCACAAGTGCCCATTGCTTCACACATGCCCGGCAAAGAGGGTTGAAGGGGGGGGATCGCCTTAGGAATCTTCTGTAGGTAGCGCCTGGACCAGGTTATTCCTTCTTCGTAGTTATAGGAGTTCTTTCTTCTCGCATGGCTGGTTACGCGCTTGTGGTTAGCGACGGTAATGGAATGAGTGTACGCAGTAGGTGAAGCCGTCATTGCTGCTTTTGATCGACAAGAAGCTGGAACAGCTGCATCGATTACTGCTAAGCAAGATCATAGGCTGGTGCGTCACTGCTGTTTCTTAATGATGAGAGGTTCGGTTGTCGAATATATTGCAGGACGACCATCAGTGTAACTTATAACAACATACAACAGCATACTAATGGCAGAGTAATTATTCAAGTGGGACTGCAGGGACGTCATCCACTGAGAATACAAAACTACTTCAGTGTTACTTGAAAGGGGACTGCAAAAAATGAACAGCCTCCAGTAAGTGGGTGTCAGTATTAAACTACAGAATAAACCCTCGAGATGAAGCGGCAGAAAAAAACTTTCGAGTAGCACTCGCTTACCGAGACAAGAACTTCCCGCTCTTTTACCGACGAGTTTGTAGTGTTTTCTTGCACGGAAGTACATCTCTGTACCAGACATGCACGGGATCGCTTACCTGCACTATTAGCACGAGTATTTCATGCCCTTCGCCGAAAAAAAAGTCAAATCAGTTGTTACCGTAACGTTGTTTAATGTCGTTACTTTTATGTCTGATCTTTTTGCATCAACTTTTGACACTTGTAGTACGTATTATTTTCTCTGTTTATTGCGATGCGCGGTTGTTTAATACTGTTAATTTTTTTAGCTTTTCGCCTGAACTTTTGACAGCTGTACTCGTAATTTACCTTTTTTTATGTATTCACGCACCGACCCTGCGGAAATCCCTTGTGGGATTGCAGCATTCCTAAATGAGTAAATAAATAATAAATAAATAAATGTGACGCAATCATCAGCGTCTTGTGTTGGGGAGGTAATTCTGCATAGGGGAGTCACGGGAGTGACATATGTGTCACGCTGTAATGTGAAGTATTACCGCGTATGCACTAAGGCCGATGGATCTGACATCGCAGGAGCTGCGCTGTTGGTCATGCGATAATGACCTTATCTTGTGCGAACGACGCGATATCTGCAAAAGAAGGAAGAAACATCTGACATTCTAAAAACAGCTCAAATTTGAAGCGCAAAGCATGTGTTTGCTCCCTCCCGAGTTGTGGAAACAAAATGTCGAACCGTTCTTTTTTCAAATTATATGACGACTCGAGCAATAATTTTGTTCCTAGTACAATACCCGCGAATGTGTACCGAGCTAAGGTGAACCTTGTCAGTGTGAGAAAACAGCGAGACCAGCGGGGCGATCGTTGTTCTGCGTAATCCTTCTTGACCTTTCTGTACGTAAAATCCACGCGACGCTCGGCGGGGTCCCGCGCACTCCTCTTTCTGACTTGTACCCGCCGATGGTGCAGCGGCATCGATTGTGTCTTGTGAGCTTTTGGTTTCTCAATAGCTACACTGGGCCGACGAAACCAGCGTTCGTGCAGAAAGCCCCGACCGGATCAATTACGGCCCGCTCATATCGCCTGAAAACAGAAGGGATCGCAGGCACTTCATTTCATGGTGGGGAGCACGGCGCGAGTGCGCTTTCTTCCCGGGGAATTGTAAACCCGATGGGTGGCTTATTGTTTTACAATGGCGAGCAGTCAAAAACATACAAAGCAGGACGTCGTCGTCCCCTGGCAGAAGCGTGGTGGTGAGGCAAGCGCTGAAAGACGTGCTCCCCAAAGGGGAAGCAAGCAAAAGCCAAAGGATAGCGCCTGCTGAAAGCGAGTGTATTCACAGAAAAGTAAAAATACAAAATCGAGGGCGGGTAACAGAAGTACGAGAGAAAGAGGTGCCACCGGAGTTGAGAACTTCTGCTCGCTCCTCCCTCCCCTTTGAGGAACGTGCTCCACGCTCAACCTCCGTTGGGAATTGGGTTTCCGAAGGGTTCCGGATTACGCGTGCTTTGAGCCGGTATAGATTAGGGATATATTAGGAGGGAGCGTTGGGAAGGCTGGCTCCCTACGCTCCGATGCAGTTAGTTACTCGCCCGAGGAGCGCACCGGTAGACCACTAACAAGAGCAAAGGAGGAGGAACAGAGAAACGGAATCATTCGGCACCAAATTCCTTTTGCTTGCATGCACTGCTGTCTGAAGCGCCTCTGCGTCGAAGTTATCGATGCAGGTTAGCTGCGCGGAGGACACATCTTTAGTCGCTAGCAGTGAAGGCATCGGTGCCTTCACTGCGGTTCTGCTGTTTTCAAGCTCCACAGCTCCATGTTGGGCAATACCGTATAACTTCATTTTTGTATCGACGCTAATATAAGCGGTACTTTATCCGTTAACGTCATGTCGTAACGCTTGGGCCAACAGGAGACACTTCTGAATTCAGTGATTGCATATGACCTCTTTCTCAGTGAATACCGTCGAACAAAATTCATACAAATTCTGTTCACGCGCTTATGGGTTTTTCCAAGCCGTTACACGAAAACAGCTCCCTCCATCAGTACTACGACTCGGCGCCTGTTTCAGAATTTACAATATATGCTTAGCACCTTTAAAGCAATACAACTTCCTTTCATTCTTGGATACCTTCACGATCAAGGAATAAATTCACCGTCGCACAAATTAACCTACAGGAGAAGTTTAAGCGAGGTCATTCTATAAGCATCGAAGCTCTTTTCACCAAACCACTGGCATAATTGCTCCCTCCCGCACTCAGAGTAGAGGCCCTTCGCGCCTCGGCTGTTGTGCCTTGCTTACACTTGTCGGAGAGGAGGCTGCGCATCTCCGAGCGGGGCTCGGACCTTGAAGTGGCTGGAGCGCAGCTGCTGGCTCGCCTTTTTGGTAAATTGCGGCCAGAAAGGGTGCGAGACGAGTGCGTCACAAAGCAGAGAAAATACAAGGGAGGGCAAGGCGGCGAGTGGGTATGACAAGGAGGGAGGCTAGACGGGCTCAATTTTTTTTGTCCCTGGGGAGGTCGCGCTCGCAAGCATTAATCATTGGCGGCCTGTCAGAGAACGGAGGGCTGCGCTGGCACGTGCGGGCGCGCCGAGAAGAGTTCGGTCGGGAGGGGAGGGGGGAGGGGAAGCAGTCTGTTTTTGCCGGCGCTATGAACGCACGCACACGCTCACATGTCTGCCCATACGCACGTATAGACATGCTGCACATACATACACAAACTACACTTGCAGGTCACGCGAACTCACGCACAAACACGCTTTCGTGCGTCGAAGTCCCGTACGTACACAAGAAGAAAGAGAAGGGAGAATAAGCGCATTGGCGGCCAACCGAGCCTGTCTGGGTGCGCTCCGTTGGGCCGCCACGCCGTGCACAGAAGCAGCAAGGCAGCCATGCGGAGGGAAGGAAGTGGCGTGCGGGCGGCGGCGGCGGCGTCCGGGAGTTTTCGGCGAGAATGCGCTCGGGGAATGAAGATCGGAATTGGTGCGGTCCCGAAAAGCGCCGCGTGCTCTAGCGAGAGAGAGAGAGAGAGTGAGCGCGGGCGTTATTTTCCTTTTCCTCATTCTTGGCGGCGCTTCTATATCTCGGCGTTTTTAGGGCCGGACGCGTCGGAACGCGAAAAGTGTTGCCGCCTCGTGCAAACGCTGCTGGCCAGGACTCCAGCCCGCTTGCTGGCGAGAGAGCGGAAGCTATTTCCGCCCGGCATTCTTCCATCAATCATCGCCGCATTCGCCGAGCGGATCTGCCGCGCATTCATGCCTTGGCAAACGTTCGCCGGGGTGGCAGCACCCTTCCCTCACTCCCCCCTTTCCCCTTCCTCCTCCCTTCCTGAGCAATGGTCCGGCGGCCGAAAAAGAGGCCCGGCAGCGGTCTTCTCCGCACGCGCCCGGCATCACTATGCGGCGGCGGTCTCCGAGAGCTTCGACGGGCTCTGGCATTACGTGTGTAAGCACCGAATGCGGCGCCTATTTTCGGGACTAGGCGAAGGCATAGGCGAACGCTCGAGTTGCATGCGGGATCCGGCGCGCAAAGCATGTCTCTACGTAATTTGCCCCCTGTGCCGTTAGTCCTGCCGTATGAGCAACTGCCGGTTTAATCTACGCAGGTATGCGGTGATACAAACCGCTGAGTTGTTCCTGAGTGTGGATTGCGTAATGTGCATTTATATGTCGTGCTGAAGGCATCACAGAGGCGGTTTTTGTTGCTATTAGAAATGGTTTATTTCTTAGAGGTGAGTGTTCAGGCTTAGTTTCGCAGTTCTGAACACTACGCAATCAGTTCACTGGGAAGGAATATCCGAGCGGTGGTTCAAATGGACTTCATTCCTAACGCTGCGAATAGCATACTCAGGACTTGCTCAAACCCGCGCTGTTTTGCTGTCAAGCTGTGGTGGCTGTGATGCAACCGGTTCCGCCGGGATTGTCAGCGGGGACCTCAAGCCTCCTGGGGCGTAAGGGACAGAACTACAAGCAAATACAACCGCATTCATCCATATAACAATAGCAGGGAAAAGAAAGGAAGCGAAAGAAAAGAAAATGTGGTTGGCGCTGTCAGCGTATACCCTGAGGAGTTTCCGTGTGTTCGCTCCATACTAAGCAGGAGCAAGTGTCGAGCTACTTTGTTTCTGAAAGAGGCTTCTGGGGCAGTATAGAGAAGAGGATATTCAGTGGTTTCTTTTTCTTTTTATTTTGCTGCCCACACTGACAGAACGGCCGAGACCCGAGACATGGCTTAAGAGGTGCCCATGTAATATTCGCATTCGTCCCGCCGTTGGCGTTAACTAAATCTGATGCATTCAATACGTGACCGTTGATAGCTTCCAGCGCACGCATATGCTGAGTGCTCATCGCTGAATTTCACATCGGCTCATTTCGAAGGCTACAGCACTACTTTCCATAAGATTTGCAGCTTTATTCACGGCTCTATGATTCATATTCAGGGAGCTCTTTTTGTGTAGAAAGAGAGAAAAAGAAAAAGGAAAGGCAGAGAGGGTAACCAGAACACTGTTCCGGTTTAGTACCCTGCACTGAGGAAAACAAAAGGGGGAATATGAGCGAAATACAGACGGCTGAAGTAAAAATTGAATGGGACAGTTAAGCTCCGCCTTAAAACTGTGACGCTATAGAGTTAATGGGTTAACGCCCATATATGCGGAGTTGGTCATTCTCGAATTTACTGCCATAGATCCCTTTAAGTCCACGTACCACTCATGGCGCAGTGGTGCAGTGATTAAACGATGCGCCATTGCCCTCCGATGGCAGGTGCTGCCACTGGTGGGACTTGTGCTACCATTTAGCTCTTCCCGAGCAAACTCTCGCGAAAAATCATTAATTTATCCGCTCTCTGCCACGGGGGTCTGTTTGCTGGACAGGCTGTGATGACGCCACAAGGTCACGTGACCTAGGTGGCCCACGCACGTTCCTTTTCCGGAGATTTTTCGCTCACAACACCGAAGGCGAAGACGGATTTTCTGTATAATAGGAGCCTTAATGATATCGCGTTAAAAACCGAGTACGTCAGTTATGAACGCGGGTAATACAAATGTCACAACCCGGAACTTGACAAGTTGTTAAAACAACGAAAGTCATAAAGTGCCAAGCAAGCACGTCGCACTCCTGGAACCCGACCAGTGCCTTGGTAGGGAACTGCTTCCAAGTGTAACGTCGCCAAAAAGCACGTGGGCTGTATGGGACGTTGTTGTGGAGGGCTCCAGATTAAATTAGGCCACCGGGGGTGCCTTAAAATGTACTGACATTGCTCAGCACACGATCGTCTTTTGAATTTGGCCTTCATCGAAATATGGCCGCCGTTACCGGGATTGCCTGCGGTGTAGCATTTGCTGGAAGGGTAATCGCAAGGTTAATCCCATCAGCAGCTGTCAGCAACCTCAACCTCATCAACTCCATGCCGCTATCTCCGGCTCAACAGCCGATTGCCGAAGCCAACGAGCCACCGCGGGTTCTGCCAAATAAACTGCTATGGAACCACTAGAGCGCCAGTCAGCAGGAAGATCACGTCCTTGCATTTGAACATAAAGAAAGCTGCTTCATTTTTCTACGCAGGGAGAGTTAGGCTTTTTTTACTCTGTTTTTGCCAAGAGAGGTAGAAAGAACGAAATCGTTTATGGTGGTTCTTTTGTGTGACACCTATCAATACGTCACACTGGAACTGCAAGCAATCGCACGCACTGCGTGTCATTACCGTTCTCGCTATTTGGCCGCATCGTCTGCTCCTCAATGAGCGGACAATGCGCGGAGCTGTTCCCTAGCATGGAAATGAATATTTGTTCGTTAGCATCCAAAACGCTACCTTTCCCCCCTCCTATTTTCCAGCAGATATATACAACAGCGTAGGAAGACCCACAGGAAAAAAAAAAAAACGTTCCCCTGATCTTCAGGTTCCCATTTTCCGGAGAAGGCCAATTTACCGTAATCCTTTATCTGGACCAATACTCAAGAGTACACTTTCCTCAACCACGAATCCGCTCCATCACTTAAAGGCGGATGCTGCTGTTTCTGCTGATTCAGCGGCAGTGAAAACTTAATTCAGTGACAGCAGCTGTAATGAGCGCAGTCATCACTGCGCTAATGCTTTGGCGAATCAGTTCGCGCTCATCACTTGTCGTAGCCGGAGGGCAACGCTGGGGTTTTTTTGTGTTGTTCTTGAGGGTCCTATGCCCTTCCGAGGCGGTCAGTTTTTCCTATGTTGAGGCTGTTGATAAGTACATAATTTTTAGATCTAGAAGAAAATACTGATAGGCATGTGTCAGGTACTTTCTTCTTTTAGGCTCCAGCACTTGACCTTTTCATTGCCTTATTTATTTTTACTTGCTTCTTGCTTCGAATGAATCCTTTCCGCCCCACTTAACACCATTTTCAACGCGGCTCTGCAGCCTTTTTTTTTCCTTCAGATTATATTGTTATTGAACCCACTTTTACTTTGGTCGAAGATTGGCCCGCGATACGAATGAGTAGATTAAGGGATGAAGAAAGAAGGGACATGGTAGGTGTCTTACCCTGGGTAAACACTTCAACGGCGCCGTGATGTAACGGAAGGGGTTGAAAGGGAGAGTGAGTGAAAAAAGAGCAGGTAAATAATGGTCCGGCGCGTGCGTAGGGTGCCTAACCCCATTGTGCTCGGCACATAGTGCCGAAACTCACCATACATCCTGTGCTGCGGTGGCGCAGTCGCGAAGCCATTCTGCTGTCGCACCTGACGTCACGGGATCGGATCATTCTAAGCATGGTGGGACTGCAGACGGACAGAGGCATGCAAAAGAAACAGGATATTCCAAGAAAAATCAGGGAACAGCTGAGGATTGACCCGCTTCCCAAGAACATGCATCCCACCTTCAATAAGGAAAGGAGGGGAAAAAGAGCTGAAGCACTAGTGAAACGCTTCAGCGAAGTAAACAGCGAGACAGTGGCATACACAGATGCGGCGAGCGGCAAACTGGGAGCAGCAGTAGCCTCGGTAGTAGATGGCCAAGGTAAAGCAATCTCGGCAGCAACAATACGCAGCCGCAACCCAGAGGTAGCGGAAGAAGTAGCAATAGCGCTTGCTTGCGTAGGCACCAAGGCAAGTTACATAATAAGCGACAGCAAAACAGCCATTTACAATTACGGAAGGGGCAGAGTAGCACCAGAAGCGGTGCGAATACTAGTTGGAAGGAAAATTGATAGGAAAAATAGCCTCATGTGGGCACCAGCTCACACGTCAGTTCCAGGCAACGAGGCGGCGCACCTCTTAGCCCGAGATCTCTACCTCCGGGCAAGAGCAGAGCCGCCCGATTGCAAGGAGCTTGACGAGAGACTACAGATATACACGGAGATAATAGAAAACTACAGACTGCAGCGAAGAACTGTCCCTCCACCGGACAAAGAGCTCAGAAACAGAGAGGCAACAACTTGACGCAGATTACAAGCAAGAAACTACATAAATCCGGTATGGGCATCACACGTCCTGAAAGACGAAGACATAGACGATAAATGTAAGGAATGCGCGGAGAGGGGGACCCTCGACCACATAATCTGGCAATGCACACACTCCGCAGGGGTCAATGAAGGAATTAATAGTAGAGAAGCCCGGGAGACCCTTCTGCAAAGCGCGGACCCCGCCATGCAGAGGAAAGCCATCCATCTGGCGATAGAGGCCGCGAAGAGCCAGCAACTCTTTGCCTGCATCTAGTCGCGGAGGCCCCGGCCCCTGCCCCTAGGCCGGCGCGCCAGGGGTAGGGAGTAGGGGGTCTCCATTTCTGATGGAAATAAAAGTTTTTGGAATGGAATGGAATGGAATCTCGTTGCGTGTGCGTCGTTTCAATAGGAAGAAAAAGAGAAGCATGCATGCTGCCCTTTGTCAGCGTATGGTGACGCATCTTAGGGGCAGACATTATACGATTTTAGTATACCGGAGATGTATTAGCATACACGTATACCCTGTTTCCCGGACGTCGGCTACGTACACGTACACGGACATGGGGCCTCACCCATGTCACTGCGCGTGCGCAGACGGCTTCCGGGAAACCGGTATAGGTCTACGCTAATACGTGTCTGGTATGCTAAAAGCGTCTATTATAGGCTTTTAGCATACCGGAGGCGTATTAGCGTGAACGTATACCGGTCCACCGGGCGCCGGCTGTGAACGTGCAGTGGCGCCACCTGCCACCTCCCGTGTCACTGCGCGTGCGCAGGAGGCATCCGATAAACCGGCATATGCCTCCGCTAATATTCTTCTGGTATGATTAAAAGCTTCTATTAATCCGGGACCCTCCACTACGGCTCCCCTCGCGCTCTTATACGGTGCAAGTTTCAGAGCGATAGCTGCAGGAGGAACGTTCTGCGGTGCAAACGACGCCGACATCGTAATATATCGTAGAAGAAGTAGAGGGCGCTCACATACATCGTAATGCGGATTTTGGCCCGTAATTATTTTCATAAAACAGCGGGGGCGTGAAGGACTGTGGGGTGAGGTAGCATGGTGCGCTTATTGGTGCCACTTTCTTGCTCCGCGTGAGAGTGAAAGGTCAAGTATCCTTTTTGTCACATTTAGTTCTTCTTTTAGGTTTGCCGCATGGCGCACACTGCGCAGTCAAGAGGACGGACAAAAAGAGTCGGAAGGTAACACGTCGCAGTCTAGCAATTGCGCATAGCCACTCAGTGTTACTCTGAGTTTCTATTCAGCGCAGTGGTGCCGTCTTTTAGTCGTCTCGTCTGCATTTCTTGTTTTATTTATACAGTGCTATCAAAGAACCAAATACCGCAGTATTGACCTTAAGCCGAGGTCTTTCAGTTACAATGACTCGGTTATAAGACCCTCCAAAATAGAATAAAAATTTACTGAGAGCAGACGCCTGTTCTTTACTCAGTGTCCACGACGGCGGAATGATGTAATGACTGTAACGATACCACTCAGAGGAACGCGTTAACCGGGTCTCAACGATGAGCGAAACCAGGGCTTGGCGCATATTTCGCATCTCTTATGAAAGTGGAAAACGCGCTCAAGTGGAGCCGCTGTACCACAGTCGATGCTTTTGTGGAATCAAAAATAGGCAAAGCTTGGAGCCCAACATTCTGACCAGTGAGACTTTCTTCTTGATTCGTCAAGGCCTTAACCTAGGGTTTACATGTCAACAAGAGAAGAATGGTGCCGAGTTAGACTCCCTACATATTCCTTGTAAATAACCACATTATCCCTTAAATCCTCCTTCCGTGTGCACCGAAGGTGCGTTCATGTCATTCACAACCCCGTAATATATTTCTGACCACTTTAAGAGTAGGGGTATTGCACTGCATGACCATTCTTCTACCTACCAGTTTGTCGTGGAGTTCTGGAAATGGGCTCCTTGGCACTAAACTAGGATGGGTTCTCAAGCAGCAACAATAAAGCGAATGAGAAGAAATTCAGAAGAAACTCAGAAGAAACAACTAAAGTGGATGTCCTTCACTTAAGTGGCCTTTCTTTACTTCACAGTTATCGAAGCATGTGCAAGCAAGACCAACGGCTCAACCTACACCGAGGCGTGAGGACATACATCAGTCAATTACGTAACTTGACGGATTGGTCAAAAAGCATTCCTCATTTCTACCAATTCGGCTATCAGTGTTTTTACTGCCTAGAAGTACGCAGCAGTTGCATATGTTCCCAAGGTGTTTTTGGTTTTTGACGGACAAAGGAAGGCAAGCGCAGGAGTGCGTGCTAGAAGGATAGGTGGGTGGATCAGAAACTTTGCGTGGATAAGGCAGCCGCAGCTGGCACAGGACAGGGTTAACTGGAGGGATAAGGGAGAAATGTGCCTTTATCCTGCAGTGGGCGTAGTCGGGCTGTCGATGATGATGATAACTGGCAGGAGCACTGCACCCCCATGCCTGCAAGCAAGCATGAGGTAACTTTAAGAAAAGCGGCGCCAAGGTAATCAGGAATGCTGGCTGCCAGCGGGCCACAATGTTCAGTTAATCGGAGCCTACGCTCTGTGGAGATTCTATTCATCAACGGCTACCATCGAGGTACAAGAGCGTGGATGCTGTAAAGGGACCGTGAGGAAAAAATTTAAGTTTTCTTAATATAAAGACTAGAGGTTACCACTTTCACCGCAAACGGAGCTTTGATGAACTAGAAAAGGCCAAAAAACTAAAATGCAGATGTTGCCATAAGCAACCTATTTCGCAACTAAACTGCAGTGAATGAACACGGCCTTTTTCTCGCAGATCTCAGAGTCTAGGCTACTCCGCCATTCACTTGAAAACGGTGATCACGGAGTCCTTTTTTTTAGTGTCAGCAGCATGAGTTTTTATCGAGTGACGGGAATTTTTTTCAATATTTTTATTTGCACTAAGTGCGCCTTTTGTTGCCGGAAAATATAAGCTGTAGCATGTAAAAACTAGAGTATTAATTTTTTAATGGAACAAAAATTTTATGGAATTGTCCGGAGTGTCCGTTTAAGATGATAAGTTATAGGAGTTACTGTATGACAGTTTTTCTCATTAGAGGTCGATTAAACCAGAGGCAGCGCCTTGCACTCTTACCTCGATTGTGAGACCACGATTGATATCTTTGTAGATAGTTTTTAATCCACCGCCGTCATGTAAACGACCCGTCATGATGAGAAATCACGTGACAGGGATTGCGCCAGATGAGGAAGGACAGTGAGGTCACTGCGTTTGCCTGAAATGTTTGTGAACGAAAGTCTTATTCCAGCAACGGAGAGCAAGGAGACCTCGTGACCGCTTCATGTACGGCACTCGCCGGTGCCTATACGGCCTGGCCTGTCAGCAGCGAAACCGAATAGCTCCAATAACAAAATGTGAGTCTCTGTCTCGGAAACATTCGAACGATCTCAAGGTTTCATTCACTGTACGTTGCATCCATTTTCCGTTGCGTTGACATTGCGTTCGAGAACCGTTAACCTCACGAACATATCCCGTTCCGTTACGACGTCTGTGCGTGCCACAATGACCGAGTCTTTTAAAGGCGCATCCATGTAAATGGTTGCGCATCGCACTGTAATATGCGACAGCGACCTCGTGACCGCTTCATGTACGGCACTCGCCGGTGCCTATACGGCCTGGCCTGTCAGCAGCGAAACCGAATAGCTCCAATAACAAAATGTGAGTCTCTGTCTCGGAAACATTCGAACGATCTCAAGGTTTCATTCACTGTAGGTTGCATCCAATTTCCGTTGCGTTGACATTGCTTTCGAGAACCGTTAACCTCACGAACATATCCCGTTCCGTTACGACGTCTGTGCGTGCCACAGTGGCCGAGTCTTTTAAAGGCGCATCCATGTAAATGGTTGCGCATCGCACTGTCATATGCGACAGCTGGCTGCGACGTCTCGCAGTCATATAAACGATGCCATTTTGTCCCAACCAAGGGCGACCAAACGCCGTAAGACGTAAAAATAAGCCACTTCCTAGAGGGAAGTTACCCCTACTGTAAACAAGACGCTTCTCTTTAGACCGTTTTTTTTCTGTTTTTCTTTTATCGTCATACATCTAGTGCTATAACTCCGCAGCCATGCCTTACATAAAGCTCTAGCTAGACTCCCCTCGAAAGTCAAATCGCTCGAAGTGCCCCCAGAATGCTTGTTGGCCGCCATAAAAGGCTCGGAAGCGCGCCGAACGGCAGATACCGCGCTGCTTAAAGGAAAATAATAAAAATAAATTCTTCATGACGATGCAGGCGGGCAAATAAGGAACGGGCACAACACGGCGGTATGATTTACGACGCAACCTTTATACATCTCTTGTCCGCCGCCTTACTCCGCATACGATAATATGTATCCTTCATCATAACGGCGAAAGCGAACTTCTTTGGAGGCAACATTAGTGAAAAAGCCTTCCGTTTTATTTCTTTTGCACCTTACGCCGGCGGATCTTGAAAAGAAATAGGAGGAATCAAGAAGATGCGAGGAACACAATCTCCGACCGCGGAAGTATTGAGAGCACACAGTTCTGGGAGCATCTTCCACGTGCAGCAGACAGCGGACGGCGGCTAGGGAGAGAGGGAAGGAGGGAGAGAGTTCGCGTCGGCGTTCCCATGTTCGATGCAGTTAGGGGCGGCGCACCTTTTCGAACGAACATCGACTCCGACAGTATTTCATGTTTGGGAGAGAGAAGCCCTTCCCGAATGCGGGCCCGCCTCAGACAGAAGAGAATCCTCAAAACAGGAAAACAAACAAAAGAAGAAGAGAGTATGAAGAGAAGGATTGGAAATGCGAGAAACTCGTTCGAGGGTTAACGTCAAGAAAGCGCGCGGCAGCAAGGCGCGCAGAACGCAATGCGATGTTAGGGGTGAGGGGGACAGGGAGGATTGGGAAGATGGGGAGGAGCAGACGACGACGTTGCTGCTGCCGCTTGCTGCGAGGAGTGCGCGCTGCCTCCTATCGTTTCCGTGCTCTTCCCGGATGAACGGTTTTGAAATCTAGGACACTTCGACCTCACCGAGGCTTGTTTGTCTTCCGTGCGCATTTGCGAAACGGCCGAGAACAGAGACGGGGAGACGGCACTGGCTTGCAGCGAAGGAGGAAAGGTTTCGGAGAGGGGTTTCGAAGGGAGAGCACTGCTTGGTTGAGGGAAGAAGAAACTTGGAAAAATGAAAATGACGAGGTGACGTTAAGGAAAACGAATAATGGATGCAGTAACGCACCTTTTCGAGCCCCCTCTTCTTCCTCCTCTTTATTTTGAAATGCCGTTGGTTTGCCTCTGACTGGAGAAGACATCGGCAGACTATACTCTTTTTCGTGCGCCCAGAAGGGTTGGTTGCCTCTTCGTCTCGAGCTCTCCCTCACTCTCTGCGTCACCTCCTTCGGTTTCTGCTCCCTTGTATTTATCTGTGTCTCTTTCGTTTTACTCCCGTCTGAGTATTGGGCGGGCTCGTATCGAAATATCTTTATTTTTTCTTCTTTTCTCCCGTACATCATGCGGCTTCTCTTTTTCGTGCAAACCCCATTTTGAGAAGGCACGCGCAGCAGATCTGAAGTGAACCTCGGGGGACCTTCAGAAGCGCCCGGACCTCCCGAGTCCTGGGCTGCTGCACCTCCTACCCTACCCCCCCCCCCCCCCCTGCCTTTTTCATTTGTTTAGCTTTGTTTATTGTTCGTTCATGGTCTGCCCCCCACTAGCCCCGCCTTGTGTGCGCCCGTATAAGACTATCGATTTGTCCCGCTCGTGTTTCCTGCTTTTCGAGCAGCGACCTTGTTCAGTTTGATCCGCCGTGCTCTCGCTCAGGGCCGCACTTGTTTTCATATCGAGGCAGCGATGTATGGAAAAGAAAAGCCCGCTGTACACGGAAGAGTGCGGAACCTTGCTCCACTTATAACTCTTCCCTATCCCTCAAGCTGCCTGCTCCCTTGTGCTTTCCGCCGTTGTTCCGCTTCTAATATTATTTTGCCTCTGTCCTCCTCTCCCCCCCATTCTTCCCCCGAACTCCTCCCTGGCGCGCCTCCGTGCTCCGGTTCGCTCCGACTTTCGTAAGAGTCCACGTCTGCCGAGACCTGTTTGCTTTGTCAGCGTTTCGGTGAGTGGCGAAGAAGTTTGGGGGCGACCGGAAAGTTGTTCGACTCCAGGCGCATTCTCGCGCACGTTTCTCCGAATATTTTTTTTTATTTGTATACAGCTTTGTGCATTATGTGCCGGTACGCTTTCGTGCCTACGAATGTCGAATGGAGAGGCTGTATGTGCGATAGAAAAGAAATAATAAAAACAAAAAAGTTGGGTTTTCTCCAGATCCAATTAAAAGTGAACCCATATGCCTCCGCTTTCAAGATAGGCTGTTGGGAGTTGGGCTGCTTTTTCGTGACTGAGACGGAATGCTCGGGCAGAGATTCATTGCTTCCCAGTGAATACCTCTAGCGCCCACGTTCAGGGCCACAGGAGTGTTCTTTCCTCCTAATTTTTAGTGCCTGCAAAACAGTCATGATGACGTAGTTGCGTCGCAGTTGGGCGGGATCTTCTAGATTCTCATCTTGCGTATTTAGTCTTGAGCGTTTTCATTGTTGTTTTTGCCTGTAATGACTTGATGGTGCTACGGGAGAGAGTTTCTTGAAACTAAGGCGCTGGTGTTCAACTTTAGCGCACTTTACTCATCATAGACATGCGCTCCTGGTGCAATTTTTGGTGCGCCTTAAGCTCAGGGTTCGCGTACTTCGACTCCATTGCCGTGGGCTGAGCGTCGTATCACCGAACCAGAGGCTTTGCTTTTATTGTGATTAAAAGTGTGTATGCAGCTGCATCCGCACGGCTAGGAATGAAAGATCGACTGTACGTGCAGTGGCGTTTTGGCAGACATTAAGGAACGCGCGATGCTCCTAGTTTATCTCGAATTCTTTTCTCTCTTGTGTGGTGTGTCGCAGCCAGGGGCCGATTGTATGAAAGTTTTCGACCTTCTTTCGTGTTTGTTGCCTTGCTTCCATATGCGAATTCGGCTAGAAGCGGGAGGCAGAAAAGGTTTGCAGGAATATAATAAGACATACACCTCTCTTTAAAGTAGAACTTGTGGGCTGGTTGGTTCATTACAGATGCGAAGAAAGAACTGGGCGAACGAGACACAGGCGGTGAAGAGGCAAAGACGCGCTTTTGGCTCTTCGCCGTCTGTGTCTCGTTCGCCCAGTTTTTTCATTGCTATATATTCAATGCTAAGGCAGAAAGACTCAGATGTCTCTAATTTCTGAAAGACTGGCTGTATTAACAAGCTTCGAATAAAACGAATGAACGGTTATGATCTAGTTAAACGATAGGAGTAAGATAGCTTAATGCATGCTCTTTTTTTCAAGTTAGAATTACATGCCGCTGGTGCTTGAGTTAAGATGCGACAGAAAGACTTGTATGCATTTATTTTTTTTAGCGCTTTAATGAACACGTGTTTGCAAGCGGAGATCATCAGTAATGCGAATTGCAATACAATTATATGCGTTGGCAAAAGCCGAGTGGCTGTTAGTAGGTAAGGATAGTTAGTGGGCTGAATTCAGGCAGTTTAGTCATTCATTTTATTCTAATGGCTTTCCCCTCCTCGGGTGTGTGTGCTTGTGTGTGTGTTTATGATATTTTGATGCTTTT
>NC_135499.1:105125954-105161575 GCF_052857255.1 Amblyomma americanum | reverse complement strand
GATGCTTTTTTATGACTGTATAAACCTGTGTTCATGGTAGCGGTTAGTGGTAAGCATCATCAACGACGTGTCTTGAAGACAAAGTACTGTTATGGTCCTTATAAAGCGTGGACACATCGAAAAGGTTAGAAGTTTAGATATACATCACGACAGTCTTTAGAGAAAAGTCATGTGCATTTGTTATTCAAGGCGGGAGGTCTATAGTTTTGATACGAAAGAATGATTGGAGTTTATGTCCTTGGCGGAAAGCGGATGCTACCGAAAAAATACAGCAGTTGTGCTTTAATTATGCCCAACTGTGTTAGGTTATATAGAAAACAATTAATTTCAAAATATGGTGTCAAAGTCCACCTCACTGAGAATATAGGTCTCATGAGGCACGGTACCATTAACGGAGGGAAATAAAAAATTCGATATGCTGACAATGAAATATTCAGTGCAAGATATGTGTTATTAAAGCCTTAACAGCTGCGTTTTGCAGTCATTCTGCTTGCAAATACCATGGTAGCTGTTGCAAAGAATGAAACAGATTCTGAACATTAGCAGGACGTAAAAAGACAAGTTCACTTACTTGCTTTTTTGCATGACTACTTCATCCAAGTGCACATTAGTACTAGCTTCTTTACATATAGCATCCTCTTGACTGAAAGAAAATTCTTTACCTGAAAGAAAAACCGTGAAAATAAAAAAAAACAATTCGGCTGAGGCACTTAAGACTTGGCACGTGTGTGAATGCGAAGGAAGTTCATGGACCCGAGACGTAGACGTTTAGTTGCGGTTTGCGAACTGAGTTTATTTCAGGTGATATGTCTTTATTTTTTTTCGAAGCATGACACCGTTCACACGCACGCGCGTATGACACCATAAGAAGCGGTAACGACGAACTGTTGCATCACAATTTTTATACCAAAGCCTGTAAAGGCACACGTTTGAAGGTACATATTTCGTCGGTTTGCATCCCTGTCGCAAGCTAACCTCGAACTTGACTATCAGATGTAAGCTGTATACTACGAGAAATAGTATGACCCCACCCGGAACGCTGTACGACAAAGGCTTGCACGAAAATTTTGGTACGAATGTTACCACATGAATGGCGCCACATCTAGGTTGGCCAGTGGTGGGTACATATTTAGACGAACGACACGTATCGAGCGACTCGTAGCAAATTTTTGCATAAGTAGGTTGCCGCTAAAGTATGTCATTAGTTTATGTTGGGCGACATTACTCGCCGTTCTGTGCCTATGTTTTTGCGAGGGATACCAGTCCCTTCCAGGCCCGTGGTCAATAACTTCTCTTCAATCTGTTACGGGTCCAATTTGACTTATTTTTGGAAATGTGGGGGTAAGTTTGAAGGTTGGTACACTTCCGCCACCGGTTGGCCCGGTATTGCACTGCCTCCGGGATCGGCCTTGTCTTTAGCGCGTCTTTACTATCCTGTCTTTCTATCCCATATTTCTACTCTCCTACGATCTGCACGTGGTAGCGATTGTGGCTCGGCTTGAGCCAGTGGGCAGGCCTGTGCACTTTCCTTTTCTTTCTTCCTGGCAACAACAGACAGACAGACGACACGTATCAAATTGTCTGAAGTGGTGGTGCTCGGTTTGCTGTGTGCGTCATGCGGCCACTTGATGACGTCACCTTTTTCTGCTTACTTCGCTGAAATTTTCTGCATCATGCGCGAGTACGCGCACAGATACGCGCGCGCACGCACTCGCACACGGTCACGCACTGGGTTTTTCTCGTAATGGGACTAGTAGTGCTGTGACATTAAAATACTCCGGTACTTTTTCACTGAGCCGGGGTCACGGGTTTCGACCGGGACTTCAAACACTACCGGCGCGCTTCGCACCGTTCTGCTTGATCCCGTATATTACTCGAAAAAGAAATCGGGCAACTGTTGTCGCCGACAGACTCGCGTGGCGACACGGTCGGCCTGTGTACAGCTGTCACTCACTTTCCGGCTGCGCGCTGCGACCGCGCTCGCCCCGTTCACCGCAGCGCACGTTACGCCAGAGTACGTTTCCGCGAAGTCACGCTGTTCCTTCGAGCTCCTCAGAAGAAATGGGAGGAGGGAGGAGGTGAAAAGAAGGGGGAGAGAGACACCGGAGTGGCTTCTCCGAGCGGCCAGAAAACCGCGGAAGCACCGGAGAGCGGGGGCGGTGATAGAATGCAGATTTATGGTAAGAGTGCGTATTTGGGAGCAGAGGAAGCGCGTGGCGTCAGGTCTGGCGCCTCCTGCCCGAGGTGCGCCGAGAAGCCACCGGGAGCGAGCTCGCGGGTTGAGAGGAGGCGAGCGGGCATAACTTTGCAATGCAGATGCATCCGGGAAAACTGCCGTACGCTTGTGCCCCTGGTGTCGTTAATGCGTCGCGAAGGCGCGCGCGGATCCTTCGGCACTCGGAAGCGTGTCGCCCGTCGCACGCGTATAGCTCCGACATGCTCTCCCCCACTTCGCCTCACGTTGCGCTAGGCGTCTGGGCTGAATATTAAAAAAATATATAAAGAAAATAAACCGAGAGTAAGGATTGCTGTCAAAGACAACGGAACGATGAGCATTTGGTATTATTCTTCATATAGCAGTCCGCTTTTTTTTTTTATAGATTCGAGTCAGAAGTGAGGGATCAAAGGTGCGCCGATGAACAACAAGCCCTAAATACGGACTCCTGAGTAGCATCAGTTCATACCCCATCTATGCGAAAACCTATCCTCTCGAGGGAAAAGACATTGCGAGAATTTCTCAGTCGATATGAAAAATAAAGCGTCCAGCTATCTATTTTATTTGATCGTTATACAGACAATTGAAATAAAATACGTAAGATCAAATCAAATCAAATAAAGCTTTTATGTGGAAATTGCGGATCAAAATAAAGCCCACTTCCAGTGATACAAGCAGCAGATAAGGGCAGCAGCGAAAGGGCGAGAACGAGCAGACAATTCATCGCACCATTTTTTTAACATAAGCTGTTTACGGTTATGATTTTCTCTACTAATTCGATCTGTGCATTGTTGCAAAATTTTGTTCGTTTACATACTTGTATTACGCAGCTACTGTACCTGTACTACACAGACGCACTGATCAAAACTAAACGCTGCTAAAACGCTCTGCTGTTCTAAATGTCAATAACACCTGTATGAACCTAAGCTGAACCCATGCTATATTCATGATAGACGGTATCCGCATAACCTTCGCGAGATACCATCTACTCATTTTCGCTAGATAAGGCGCGCATAAGATTGCAACGCTAAAACACCTGCTATTGAATTCCTGTGAACCTGGCGGTCATTATGCGACAGCAAACCTGCATAGAGTCAACGGAGTGCTAACTATACATCACTGCGCCTGTCCTCACACTCGGTGCTTCAATCATTATTTGCAGGCATGATAAGCAGTCAACGCAGCATGTGCTGTATTTGTGTTTCAAAATATAGTTCCTGTCCACTTCTAAAATGTTTTCTCAGAATAATGCCAAGCATAGGCACCAGGATATCGCTAGGAACACGGGACATCCGGTGGGTGGAGATTGAATATGACAGCGGCATAATTGCCTGGGGCTGCTTGGTTGACAAAACGAAGCAAATCTTACGCAACGCCTATGCGGGCGTATCGACTGGTATATATATTTTTTATTTCTCTAGCGAAATAGAAAGCACCCCAAAGCGCTTAATCGATAACTGGCTAAACAACGCTGCACATTGTGCTGCCGCCGATAGCGTAACACGCAGCATATATGTGCGTATATATGTCGTGTTCCTAAACAATGAGGCACTGTTGTCAGGCGAATAAAGGCGGTCTTTATGAAAGGGAGATTGATTGGAAAATTGCGGAGCCGTTTTGGAAGAAGAATGCATGGTTGGGTAGAAAGGCCTTTGCTAAAGAAAGGCAGTTGGGTTGTTGGGACTGCAGTTAAGCGCATTACTAGAGTCTGAGAATGTGCGTTGGCCATACAAAGGTAGTTTAAAGCGACAAGCCCACAAAAAAGTACAAACAAAAGAGAATGAAATGTAAGCGTAAAGCGGTTTTGAAGTGATGGCGCTCGTGATTATTCTTTTTTTTTGCACCACGTTGATGGGCGGAAAAACACGCCGCGTTTACGGGGATTAGGGGGAGGGGGGGGGAGGTGTTCTAGCATGCAAATAGTATAGGTAGAGACGACAGCGATTTGGCATTCTCTGCCAGCGGCGAACTGGCTGAGGCTTCAAAACTAAAAAAGATAGAACGAAAGGCGTACAAAGAAGCCTCTACGGAGATAAAAGAAGACAGAGCATGGGGAGGGGAATTGACGAAAGAATTTCGTGACGTTAAATTTTATTTACAACCGAAACAGGGTGATGCCAGGAAAGAAGAGAACAACATGAAAATCACTTGTAGAAACCGTCACGGGCTCTTCTTCAGGCCACGTAAAAGAAAAAAAAATGTACCAAAACAATATGAAACCGAATAAAGAGAGACAGAGAGAATGGAAAGGAGAGTTCGGAGAATAACAGCGCTTTTGAGAAATGGGGCCCCGCGCGAGTTTAGGGATATGTCGAGAAGCGAAATCGCCGAAGGTTCTTGAAGCAGTCAAACTTTAAGCCGGCCTCACTTGATATTCTTCTTGTTTTGGAACGGCAACTCGAGCACGAAATTACGATAGGATCCACTCAGTTTCATGCGGAAGTTTGCGCGGACATCTGCGCTGAATGTACTCTAAAGCACCATAAATTGAGGGGTGTTATTTTAGCCCACAAATTTAGAGGCTGGAGCTCTCAACTTTTATCCACCAAGTTTGAATGTTGCGCAATAGTTATTTAGGTTGGTTTATGGGGGTTTAACGTCCCAAAGCGACTCAGGCTATGAAAGACGCCTTAGTGAAGGGCTCCGGAAATTTCGACCACCTAGGGTTCTTTAACGCGCACTGACATCGCACTGCACACGACAATTGCTATTTAAATATCGGTTATGTGTCAAACTACCGTCATGAGAAACTGTTATGTACCGAGAAAACCAAGCCATGGTAAAGCGTACCTCTTTAAATCTACTGTAAAAACAGTAGTTCCCTTAAGTGCAAAATCAGCAGCAATAAATTCATTGGTCTCAAGCAACTTGCGACCTTGAATGTTTCTCATATTTACATGTCTCATTTGTGTGAAAGGGAGCTCGCGTGCATCCTAATAAAGGACAAAAACACAACGAGCGAAATGTTGTTAGCCATTCAACACCTAATTGTATTCATCGACGCTTAATTAGGCTGCAACACTTAGTGACATGTATCTTCACCGCTGTTCGCATGAGGCGAATTTTCTATTGCTTTGTGCATTAGTGTGAACAGGTGAGTTGAATTCCGGTATTTACTCCTTTCTCAAATCAAATTTCACCTCAGCGTCTCACGCCAAGTTTTCCTCCTTTAATCAAAGAGCCAATATGCGAGCGAATCTTCTCTAACAACGTTGCTTTGTTAGCATTTAGGGCAAAACGCATCTCAAGAACTGTCGAACTGTGTGTTCAGCAGCTTCCAATGCCACTGCGACCAGGAAGGCAAAAAATGACGATGAAAGCTTATTAGCTTAACAGCGGATGCTTACATCCAGACCATTTTGAACTAAATTATATCGCTACACATCGCGTGTTCAGCCCGAAACACGCCCAGAGCCTGTTCTAGGCAAGCGTTTTGCCCTCTCTACATAGGCTCTTTCATTAAACTTTTCCGACACTTGATTGGAGTAAGCTTTTGCGCCTTTCCCTCCACTGTCCCTAGGTTGCCAGGCGCTGTGGTGCAAATGCGATTCGAGCGCTCCCACATCGGCTAGAATCAGCGGCGCTGCTAGGGTGCGGCGCCTCCCGAGTTCATTGCCACCACTTCCGCCACGCGTAAAGGTGGAAGGGGTGTATGCTGCCGCAGCAGGTATCGGGTGGGCCGCTCGATTGTTGCAGCTGGCCGAGCGAGCCCAGGGGCAGGTTAATGATTCAGCGAGGAACCGGCGACCGGTATCGCTTTCCTCGTAGTCGTCGCCATGACTCTCCAGCGCAACGAATCATCCTCGAGAGAGAGGGTGCGTGAATGAGTGCAGTCTCTCGTGGGCGTGCTTGGAGGCCAGCCTGTATGCGCGCTACGCGGAGAGCGAGAAATGAGAGCGAGGTGAGGGGAGAAGCGGTTTTTTAGGGAAGACGAGGGAGAGGCGCCTGTACAGAGATGCAATTAGTGCTCTCGCGTCATTTCGCTCGTTATCGCTGGTGGCGGCCGTGTTCGTGGCGCGTGATTCGCTGCCGCGTGGTCGAGCACACGGTCGCGTGACTGCGTCGCGTGTACGGCGCTGTCTCGTTAGCTGGTGGAAGGGAACGCGGTACGTGTCACTCGGAAAATGCGCACGCGCCGTATGGCGCGTGGCGGGATCATGTTTTATGCGAAGCTACATTGTTTGTTTCGAAATGGAAAACCCGGGTTGCTGGTAATTCACATTATAGAAATTGAGAAAGACCAGAGGGGACAAGCAGAGCGCCGCGTGTGCTGTTTTATCGCGATTATTTGCCGGTCTCGCGCCGGTTGTTTTCACTCGTGCTACAGCTTCACTTAGCGGAGGAGATGTTTCCGGTACTGTTTATCCGGTGCCTCTTCTCTTGCCTGGTTGGGGTAGCTACAGCGTTTACATTGTTTCTGGCATTGCATTAAAAAAAAACGGATGGAGATAGCGCTAAAGCTTGATTTGTTTGCAGATATTAATTATGCTGCACACACTGTTTGTTTGTTTTTCATGTTCGTATTGTCGCTTAGCGGTTACTGTAGGCAGGGCCAAAGGAAGACGGGCAGACTAGCGTCAGATGTTAGTGCACGTTAAAGAACCCCAGTTGGTCGAAATTTCCTCAGCCCTTCACGATGGTGTCCCCATAGCCTGAGTCGCTTTGGGACGTTAAACCTCCGTAAATTATACGGAACCAAACGCGAAAACGTTTTGCAAACTTGTGCCCCCAAAATGAGTAAGTGAATAGACTGTCTTGCCATAATTGGAATTAATGACGCATATGGTTGGGGGGGGGGGGCGGGGGGGGGGGGGGGGGTGCGGCGTGACTCCCAGATGGAGGTGACTGCCTGAGTCCACTACGTGAGAGCCACTTGTTGGGATATGTCTATGGTGTTCAGCAGTCCATTTCTTACCTCTTCAGTGGGAGCTGACCGCGTCCCTCCGCGACAGATCAGCCTAGTCTGGGTTTCTGCTCATGCTGGTAAACGAATCGACTGTTGGGCGAGTTGGTGCATGACTCGAAGATTCAAGGCGCAAAAATAGACAGGACGAATGAAGAAAGAACACGTACAAAGCGCCTTGTACGTTTTCGTTCGGAAGTCGGCCACTTAGCTCGAGGTTTTACGAACCAGAAGGCAGACGCCCCCCCCCCCCCCCCCCCCCCCCCCCCCTCGGACGCCCCGACGGATGCTCCCCAGACCTACGCTGAAATTACCAGCCTATACTAATAACAACGCCAAATATACATACTCTTCCCCCAGCGTGACCACGACAGAGCGCAAGCCGCCCTACTCCGTCGATTACAAACTCATTCCTTTCTCAGTCACTCCCATTTGGCATTTATCACCAGCGTTGCAGTAAACCTTTTTTTGCTCAAATTGTAACAATGGTACCTCAGAAACACAGGGTTACCTCTTATGAGGATGTGCGAAACAACCCCCCCCCCCCCCCCAGAAAAAAAAAGAAACTGAAATTATACTTGGAGGTGTTAATAGGGCAAGTCCGTTCAGCGGTCTACGAAGATCAGAATGGTGGTCGCTCTTGGCCGCTCTCAGTTTAACGTGACGATGCGCTTTAGACATTAAGGTGCCAGAAGCACATACGGCACTCCGACATGATATAAAGTGTCGCACGCCCGCCATCAATCCCGCGAAATCTGCTCCCCTCTCACGTGGAAGACAAAGCTATAAGGCAGCGCGTCACCACCGATAAAAAGAGAAACATGACAAAAGTAAAGTAAACACTAAAATTTTGCGGTGGGACCATGTTCAAGTCAGTGCCTTTGAGCTGAATTTTATCGTCGTTACTCCATGACAGGTTACTGCCTTGTGAGCTTATTTTTTTCTCTTTTAAAGTCATCATGGTTCGCTGTTAATCAAGTGGCGGCCCGCTCATGATATCATGGCAGGCAAAGCGCTCCCTCTTCTCGCTCCATTCTTCCTGCTTTTCTTATCTGGAGAGATGGGGATTCGAGAATGGTAGCTTCATTTTATCGTGTCGCTCGCGGCAGCAGTTCGTTTGGCATATTTTGACAAGTATTTTTCCTTGCACCTTTAATAGGGCCTATGAACAGCTGTCATGCGTTACATCCAATTTTCTGAGCAAGCTACGAGCTTGAGCGATGCAAGATGTGGCCTTTTATTGTAAAATAAATCTGCATGCATTTAGAAATATTTATTTGTTTTTGCGCGTTAACAAAAAAATTTAGAAAGCATTCAAGGTCCCGGTCTTGGTAACGTTGAAATATTTTGAAACCGCTATGCACGCTGAAGCTTGAGTCCTATAGAGCCTGGAAAAGTAAACGACATAACTGTTCTGGACGCCGTGACTTTCACAGTGGTAAAGCTATACTGCTTCACGTCTTAATGCATACATTCAAAGCAAAGGTCAACCGAGATTCATGCGAACATATGTGCTTGTCTAATAAGGCATCCGCAGAAGCAACACAAGCCAGAAACAGCAGCACACGGTCAATACGAGAGTCTCATATTTCGTACGGTCAGCGACCGTAGCGAAGATGGCTCTGCCGATAGCGCGTGGCAAGCTTCCAGAATAGAGAAATACTTCCAAGACCACATATTGCTTTCTCCGGAGAAAAAGCAGAAACAGAAACAAGAAAAAAAAAAAAGCAGAAAATAACGGGTTATTGTTTTGCCTCTATTTTTCTCTCGTTGCGTCTTTATTCGCTAAGCGTGGCGGTGAATCTGCCAGCGTCGCGAACCAATGCGCGGCCGCGAGCGGAATGTGGTGGCTCCCGCAGAACGCTACCGTGACGCGCGGCGCCGAAAGGGGACGACGAAAGCTTCTTGCGCGCCGTGCTTTCGCAAGGGCGCCACTAGAGAAGCGCCGGAAATGGCATGAAACATGATAAGGTGCCCGCACAGAAGGCTCTGCCAGGGTTGGCATGGTCTTGTCTTGCGAAACGCGCTTACCGACCGTCGAAATAAACACGGTCGCTTTCTCGAAGCGGCAGGAGGCCGGGGCCGAATGCTTCGACTGCGAGCCCGAGCGACGTTTTCTATTGCTCCTTCTATCTTGGGTCTCATTCAATACAGCCCACGTAACTCACCTTTCCTCTTTTTTTCTCTCTTTTTCATTCCTTTGTTTTGTTGTTATTTTATTTGTGGCATGTCCCTGCGGCGCACACTGGAGACGCTTGGAAGAGCGTCCTTTGCGAGCCAGCTCTGAGGGTCCTTCACCGGTCGTCATGGAAGATCTGACGTCGTAACGCTGCTAGTCGGCTTTCACCAGTGTGTGTGCAGCGACTGGAGATAGAAGGGACATCAGCGGCATACCAGCGGTCGTTTTTTGTACATTTTTTTCAGTTACGACTCTGAGAGTTTTGCAACAAGCTGCGACGGGCTGCCGAGATAAACGCGGGATACTCGAATGCGTCTGTTGCTGGTAGGCGAAGAAACTTTGAGATAGCCGGCGTGAAAGTGGTTGAAGAAGGGCTTTAATCTCCGTGGCTTCGCTTGTGTGGCCCGTGGAGGCTTTATCTCTTCTCCTTGAGGTTTCTTCGTCGTATATTTCTTAAACTGTTCTTTAACGACGCGAACTCAACGCTCAGCCGCTGAAACAATGGCTCCGATTTCGCTCGGGGACGATAACCGCGAGGGAATAAGAAGGGAATAAGAAATCGCGGTCGCCGAATCTGCAAAAAAAAAATGAAGATAAAATGCCCGCATTCCACACTCTGTTTTTGAGCTGCTGCGGCTAGGAGCTGCCATGAACCGGTTCCATTCAGCCAGGAAAAAAATGAAGAGAGAGTAAAGCCCACCAAGGCAGTTTCACTTGCAGCTCAGTCGAGGTCTGTGAACTCCTCTAATCACTGTCTTTTGCTTTAGTCCAGAAAGTGAGAGTAGCAGAGCGCAACAGCCATCGGATAACACAATAAACCATTCGCTTGCCCACAGTGTACGTTCGTAAAACGTAATAGCGATCGAAAATCGTTCGGAGCAAAAATGACAAATTAACGACACTAAAATTTGAATTTTATTCGCGCAATCGTACCTAAAAGCACAGTAATTACGTCCTAAAGGATGCCGCTTTCTGCCTGCATGTTCTGGTATCACCGAGCTCTCACTAATAAACCAAGCGTCATGTTTTATTCGTACGCATTTAATTTCACTTTAGCTCTTTGCGAACTATTAAGCCTTTCAGCATAACTCCACTTTTTGTACCAGCACTGTCTCCGAAAGCCATTCACAACTGCGGCAACCAGCGTTAGCTCATGCCTGACTTTGGTTGTCTGCCGGCGCTGCGTCGCACATGTTGCCTCCATAATTATCCGAGTGCAGTGCTCGCAGTGGGAGAACTGCGGGGCCGCAAACCCGAGCTGTCTCCAGTCAGTGCTTGTTGATCCGCTTCGGTCTTTCCTGGTATGCTTATTCGTTATGCGGCGGTAACTATACTTCGGAGGCAAATAAACGGCCCTCGCCTGGTTCATGGAAGGACATAACCCTCTTACGTTATGACGCACGTAAAGTCAAGCAGTCAACTCGAGCTGGGGACATTGCACTCATGGGAACGTTAGCATATAATGGGATTGACTTTCAGATGCAGTAACGTTAGAGTCTGAGGCTGCAGTTGTGATAAAGTTATTTTATTGGTTAAGATAGTTTATTTTTTTTATGGCGAAGGTCATAATGTCGAATAAATCTAAGCAGTACAGATCGCTGCTTGCTAATTCAGTTTTAAATAAAGCGGCAATCTAGTCTGAAGCTTATAAAGGCATGCTTAATTACGTAGAGTCGCAGTTTTTCGTTACCGATGACAAGCACAGTTACGCAACTGTCCCCCGCTGAATCGGCTTTTCATCAAGCGAGCGGGACGACGTAAGCAATAATATCTGTATGAAGATGTAGAATTCATAACTGGCATAACTACATAGCTAGTGTCAGGCAGCGTGGTTTAGGGTTATGGCGAAACACTGAAAATTGCGTTAACTATTTCACTTTGGTAAGATTGCTTAGCCAATCACCGTTAAACTTTTATTAAGTTTTACTCAGCGTCTCTGCACGCTATCGAACACAGCCGGTGCCAGTCACAGAACAGGCCTTAGCGGGCCTTTGTACAAATTTATACAGCCCGAGTTCTTCGCACCTGACGTATTTATGCAGCGCAAAGAAGGGACGAATTATTCGCTCTTGCCTGAAAAATGCCATTTTTATTTTTTCAGCTCACTTTCAACGATCCTCCAGTATTGTAGCAAGAACGATCGTTGTTCGTTCCTGTCCACGTTAAGGCTTCACTCAGCAGTTGAGGATACACGTTAGAGGAAAGGTGCATGTGACAAAATGCTTTAATTCGTTAGGCTTGGTTGAAGTAAGTGGTCGAATTTAGCGCCGCTTTTGCGCACCTCAGTTGGTTCTTCTAAAGATCCTCGCTTCACATGGTCTCTAGATTAGGACAGAGTTATCTTGCTCTAGGAAAACAGACTCTCGACTATGTCTGATACACTCAAGATCGACTAGTAATCACGCGGTTTTTGCAGAAGCAAACTTCTTCGAGAAAGTGTTTTGTGGACGCCTTTTCCTTTATGCAAAAATCAATTTTCGGATGCATAAGATGATACGCCATTGCCTGGATCACGCGAAACAAGGCCTACTGTAAGTCACCCCTAAAGCATCAGCTCAAGGCGCCGATGTTTGATTTAGTATTTTTTTAATACTGGCAGCACTGGGCTGGACCACCTCCTTCGTCGGCTGCAAATCGAAATACCCAGATGAGCATCGCCACCACCAGGCAGTAATCAGTACGCGGTAGAACCCGAAGGAAGCTGACACTTGGCCAGACATGCGATTGCATGCTTACATTATAGATTATGTAAAAGTACTTCGTCCCTGCCGACTTTTACAACTCCGAGACGTTGCTGAAACCATAAAGTTCTCTTTGTCATCGACATCAGGCTAGCTGCACGCAATTTACCTCTGAATGATCTGCACCATAAATTATTATATTTAATCAGCAACAAAATAGATACAAAATTACGATGATAGATCTCGCACAAACACATCATAAAACAATTGGGAGTTTTACAGCGCCAAAACATGGCTTCAAAAAAAAAAAAGTTTAGTACTGCGCGAATTAGACACGACAGGAGAACAGGAACAAACACGACAACACAGGCGCAGACTTCCAACTGTTTATTCGAGACCTAAAGGCAAACGCTATATAAGAAATGAACTTTAGCACATAACTATCATTGTCATTCACACATGTCCTGATTAAAACCTAGGCCACATTGATCAAATTGTTACGTTGCAGCAGGGACGATAAACCACCACAGAGTACTCAGTCAGCATGTCCCCAGACACTCCATGTCAAGAAATTGAAAAAAAGAAAAAAGTAAGGAACCTAACAATAAACCTGAGTAAACAGAGTGAAAAATACGCGGAATGAGAATGCAGGTGATCCAACACATAAAGAGTAAAAAGTATGAAAAACGAGACAAAATCATGGTGTCACATATAGAAAAACCGGCATGAGAGCATGGAAAACAACAAAGAACACGCGTAAAGGTGAAGATTAAAAGCAGGTAAAAGAGTGAAATGAGGTATGGAAAAACAAGCATGACATGGACGGCAACAAAGAACAAGTGTAAAGGTGAGCATAAAATCTGATAAAACTACATTTTCGGCCTTAGGTGCATACATACAGGAACAAAATTACGACAAATGAAACAATTATATGTGGCGTTCTAAAAACGCGATTTCACTCACCGAAAGCAAAATAGACAGAGTGCTGACACATTTTTCTCCATTTTTTACGATGCGATCGGCTTCAACCCCTTCCCTTTCTCTCTTATCTCTCGATTTAAACAAAAAGTTAGTGTTGTGCAAAACTGGCTTGCAAGGTACTTTATTCTTGCCCTCAATGTTTCAATGACCTTGGTCGATGTTTCATTGAGCGTGCTCACTGGCACGCTCATTGAAACATAGACCGGTTTGCCCTATGTAAACGAGACCATAGCTTAGAGGAATCTGATACACAACTTCTGACCTACATTCGGTGAACTGTTTTTGATGTTTCAATGAACGTGCCAGTGAGCACTTGCGGAATGTGCGCAACCAATATGGAAGCTTCCTTGCAGACCACTGCAAAACCTGCAAAGAATGTCGTCCGGAACTAAACAAAACCATTTTTTTGAAGAACGGAAAAGACAAGTTTGAGCGAGGAGTAGTAGAAGCATATTTTATTAAGAAAGCGGGAAGCGCATGCGTTAGTAAACCGTCCATTTCAATCAGTGACGCTGAGGTGGCTTTTCTCGAAGGTTGTCTTTAGGTTTTAATGTGTTGAAGTTTTCTCTGCATAGTTTGTTGTTCCTGGACGTGTTTTAACAGCCAAACGAGAATTGTGTAGAATCCAATACATTTAGTTCTTTGACGCTGAGAGGATTTCTCCGAAGGTTTTAAGTTTTTACACTTGTTTTAGTACTTTGAAGCATAGAGGATTTCTCAAAGCTTTTAAGTTTTCATGTCCACCATTTTTCCGAGTTTGTTGTTGGTCATCCATTCATTATCATCACACGATGTGTTAAAGCAGGAAATTTGATATTGCGATCTGTTTTGCCTTGACCAAGCGTGTGTCTTTGTTGTGATGATGAATTGCTTTCTGGTTGGGTTTTGCGCTCGGATAATCTTGGGACCTAGAAAAAAAAGTTTGCTTTTATGAGGAGTGTGTAGTGCTGAATGCATGAATGTATCTTCCGGTCTGTTAGAAGTAGCACCTACTTCCTGAATCCTGATTTTTGTTTACAATCTCTTATTCTCGTGTGATAGGCTCTGCGATACGACTCTGGTACTTCATAAAATGTGAGGGATTGGGCGAATAAACGTCAGTTGCAAGGTTGGCGCCTGTCCTGTTGTGTTCTTGTGCCTCTTTTGTCCTTGTTCTTTGCGCGCTGTCCTGACATCATCTAGAAGCAGGGAGGGAAGCGCACAGCAAAAGACAGCCACTTGAAAATGAAACGATAAGGGCAGCACACTCCGTACACAGTCATAGTCTCGGACCCACAGGCCATCGGCAAGTGGCGCCGACGCACTGCAGAGCATGCCGCTAGAGCACTGTAGACAAGCGTGTGGGACCTCTGTATGTGGATTGGCAAAATACTTAATCTGATGATAGACGAAAAAGTGGGAGCTAGGAAGGAAGTGGGAAATGTGATTTTTTATGCATATGGGCTCACAGATTTTCGGGTAAATATTTTGCACATGCTCGTAGTGTATACTTTCGCAGTATCTTTAAGAGGAGCATTGGCGATTTTTCAGTCGCCCCAGGATACTGAAGCGTCGCGACGAACACCACTCGTGCAAATTAACAAAACAATCAGGCGACAACTTTACCAGCTACATGGAGGACGTCGTCAGCCACTGTAACCGTGTGAACGTGTCAATGACGGAATAAGGTAGGCTTAAAAAGGGCCGTTATGAATGGGTGAACCGCATGATGCTGGCAATAGATCCTCTAACTGTCACCGATTTCAGCCGCCCTTCGGCAAAGCTTTGAAACGCTGATATGGTCACGTAGTGGTGACGGCAGTCGAAGCAGTGAGAAAGACAGCCAAAAGTTCTTCCAAAAGGAAAATTGTTTATTGGGCTGACCTGCGCCCAGGTTGGACTGAATGACTCGGCGGCGGCGAAAGCAACAAGCGTCCTCGGCAGTCGTCTAACAGAAATGCCCTCCTGCTCTCTCGGCTTTGCTCAATTTAAAAGTTATAGAGAACTTTCGAGATACGGCGTGCAAAGTTACCACCAACATTCTGGAACGACATAGAATCAGCTCTTCCTGGATGCGATCAATCTAGATAAATCTGGACGTGTCTTGCAACAAAGCGACAAAGCCGCACGCCGGCAGCTGTAAAGAATGACCGAACAATTAGTGCACAGATTCACGGAAATTTTTGGACAAAAACAGGTTGACGTTGCAACTGAAGGGCGACCGAAAAAAAGGTGCGCGGTTTGTCTACTGTCTCTAGCTTAGCGACTATCATTGACGCGTATGAAGACAGAGGAGAGTTCAGAGAGATTTGAGTGGAAAGATTGAAAGGAGAGACACACGTCCCAACAACCGCATCCGATGAAATGACGGCGACAGCTTCAGCAACAGATACCTCCTGTGGCAAGGAGCCACAATCGGCGAGAGCCCCTAGATATAAGAACCGAGGGTCCAGGTAGCCATCATTCTGGACTAGTCATTGTTGACAAGCGCTTTTTTCAACGGTTATTTGCTTAGTTTTTCACACATCATAAGAATGCACGATAACAATCAATATACCTGCACATCGCCCCTCTGGACGCCGGTAGTTTTGTATTATCAAAAACGCACCCCTTCGTTTCTTGAGGCTACTCATATCTACTCGGTGAGAGCACAGGGCAGATTTTAAAAGCAAGATTTTGCCTATGCATTGGAAACTTGAAATAATTCCATCAATACGTTCGTAACAGTATCTTCCATTATTTCCCAGTTGCCACACTAGTAGAAGTGACGTCTGATAAACTGGGCATGGATGAGCTCTGATTCCAGCGCATCTCCTTCCAATCGAATGGATGAGGTGTTATCAAGATTGACGAGTGATCTTGCCTCTTGGCCGCTCAATCAGATAAAATTAATATTAACTAAGGAAGTCGCTCGGCAGCTTTCGTTAATCCTTTGTGCCCTGAAGTCGTCATTGCAGCTCTCTGCAACAATCCGACCTGTCATCCACCAAGAGGCAAACGAATCTGTCCCACAGATTGTTCAGCTAAGCCACGTATTAGTTGCACTCAATTACGCCGGAGCCGTCGCAAGATATCCGGGCAGCTCATCTTTTCAGCAACTATCGTCCGTACGCCGACTTCCTGTCGTGCTGAGCGGCGGGCAGTAATCCGCTGGCGTACACTTGCAATCGTCGTGAGTGTTTCGCTTCTAGTGCGTACTGCTGGACATGCCACACGCTGCTGCAGATACCGCACGTTCCTTCCTGGCGATCAACCGTAAACGGCCGTCTACAGTCACCGAACATTTCAGGCTTCGAAAATCACTGCCGAATAATTATAATAATATTGACCGAGATATTTTCACAGGTCGCCGTACCAACCCAACACGCCGCACTTCACTTTCAAAGTCGACCGGTGGTGGCGACACCTGTATTTAGTTTTTTTCTATTTCTAACTTAGGAAACCTATAAAGGCCGTCATGGCGCATGGTGGCTGGCCTTAGTTGACTCTGTGTGCCATAAAACAGAACGCAACGCAAAGCAACAGGACACAACATAACCCGGCGCAGATCAACACAGCACAACAAAGCGCAGCACCGCAGAACAGAGCACAGCGCAGCACAACACAGCACAGCACAACACAACACAACACAGCACAACACAGCAACACACAGCACAACAGGACCGGACAAAGGACACACATGATATAACACGCACAACACAGCAGAACACAATGCGACACAATATAACAGAAAAGAACACAGCACAACAAAACAGTACACACGAACGCACACGACACAACACACGCAATAGAACACAGTACAACAAAACGCGACACAACACAGCATAGCACCTCACAGAAGCTCCGTTTTCAGTCTAAGTAGCGTTTTTTTTTTCGTTAGAATCTTGCAGTCTATCGATACTGGTAAACTTCAATTTTTCCTGAGTGTTCCTTTAGTCCAGAGTTAATGGGTATCACAAAAGTGGATTAAATTTGTAATAAGGAAGTAATTACTCATTAACGTCCCCCCAAGCTGAACAATACGGCTACAAAGAAAACCTATAGAGCTTTCACAGAAACTACGTAGTTAAAGAAAAATTCATCCTGACCCGGGGTTCAAACCTGGAACAACCGCCTGTTCGCGGTAGTCACTCTACTAACTCAGTGAACCAGACAGGTAATATGTGGTACGGCGAGAGCGAACTGGTCAACAAATGGACGTTGGAATGTTGCTGGTCTAATGTTCAGGGGAATCCCCCATGGTGGGCTGGATCGGAATCCCTTGTATACTTCGATTTTATGCTCAATGCCCTCAGCCCGCCTCGGTTAGCAACAAATTCGGCCACTCGCTCACGCCACGAATGGAAGGAAGCCTGGCTTCTTCTTAGGACCCAGCATCTTTTCCTACAAAACCTTTTTCATTCATCTTTTTTAAACAGACATGGCGCTTTTAACCAAAAGTCCTATTCTAGCTTAGCGTTGGATGAAAATTTGCCCGCTGGTCATTATTCTGGGCAACCGAACTGCCGTCACCGACCAAGGTTAGTTATGCCGCAATGCCGTCTCGGCTCATTTTTTTACACTTTTTCCAAAGGTTGTTTCGAGGCTTGTTTAGCCCTTTGGTGTTTGAGTAGTGTATGGACATTGAAAGTGTAAATCTCTCAATGTTTTCTTTTATTAGTATTTATCTGCAACATATTTTGGTTGCCAATAACGCACGTTGCTGCAAGCAATTAACTGTCCTTTTTATAAAGAAGAGAAAGATTAGATGGTCGAGAAAGTGTCATGATGATGGAGCGATTAAGTGGGTCAATCAATTTCATTAAAGGTTTCACTAAGCCATTGCTGCTGTAGAGTATGTGGGTAGCTGTAGTTTTAGTGGGCACCCATGCTTGAAAGAGGAGTTTATGAAGAGAGGAAAGGCGCAGTAGCGCAATCAGTTATGTATCGAAAGTTTTGGTTACCGTTTATTTCCGGTCTAAAGTCAGTTTATTTGCGTCTACAATTACATTTGATACGAAATATGAAATTTGAAGTTCAAAATTTATTTTCCTCGTATGTCTCATTGCCGAAAGGGAGCACACACGACCTATAAAGCCTATATTTTCTAGCTCCAAATTCTATAAAATAATACATACTCACAGCCCCAGAAAAACCAACGATTGTAACAGACCGCAATGTAGCGGAATTGGTTACTTTTCTCATGGTTGCCTTAAGATTTACAGAGTCGGTAAACTGGCGAGGACTACTAGTATTATGGCTGATGCACAAGCTGTGTACATGTACAGTGAGCTGTATGAAACCGGTCTCAGGTAACTTGTTTACTTCAATGATGTGCTTTCATCCCAGCAGGAAAGGAAACCGTGGACTTTGTCCTTCAAATTAAAGTGTTGCCTTCCGCTTTTTTTTTCGTACGACCTCCGCTTTTGCGTTTTCTTCCCCCATCCTTGAACATCAAGATTGGTTTTGCCATACAGTGTACACACCTGACACCGCTTCATCGCTTGGTTACCCCTACCCTTCGTGCGTGCATTCTTGAAGAAGGATCCAGCTCTGTGTGGCCTTCTGTATCTTCATTTTTTTTTGCTTCAGTCGACGAAACTTAGACAAGTTAGGTCATACACTACATCTTGTGTATTTTGGGGAATTTTTCTGGTTTGCTGTCACCGAGACACATCGCTAATGGATCGAATTTCGCTAGCGCGAGACTTCAAGTTCCAATATCCTGACGTCACACCCGCACATTGTTGGGGACGAAGTACAAAAACATGTTTAAATACCGGTTATAGCGCGCTAATGAAATGAACAGATGGTCAAAAATTAACAGAAGCCTTCGACCACAGCGTCTCATGGAGCAGGGATGGTCTTGTGAAGAGAAAAATAATTTTAGACTTTCCTTTACTTTGAATGATTAGGCGTACTGAGCAAGGAGGTTAGGCAAAAGCAGGAAGACTCTAACCTCAATTTTACCCGATTTCTCGACAAATGTAAGTAAGATTTTGTGATGTGTAACATGAACAAAAAAAAAAGCAATGCGCCGTTACTGATGCAGAGAGAAAAAGACCCGTCGGAGTTTTATAACAAACAAAGATTGATCACGTTCTATGGAATACCACTTCATCGTCATATTTCATTTTCTTTTCGAGTTCATGAATGATACTTTTGAGGCCAGTTCGATAGCGCAGTGCCCTTAGTTTGCCTGTTGCTTACAGATGCGCTACAGCACGTTGCACTTTGCCGGCCAAATAAATTCTGACTTTACCCAAACATTGAGAGGCCAGCGAACTCGCGGCAGCGTTGAGCGAGCCACTACCACAACGTTTTCCTTGAGCAAACAAGAAAAATAAAATTACGTCGGCGCTGCCTTTTCGGCAGGTTAAATATGCAGCGAAGCAAAGAGAGGCAAGATGAAAAAGAGAGCAAGAAAGTGCCCACGAGTGAGACATAGTGTCGCGCATCCGCAAGCCGTTTTTTGCTAGTGGGTGATGCAAACTCGGCGCGACCGACGGCGACGAACGGAAAGTTTGTTTTGTTGTCCCCAGGGCGCTTACGCATTCTGCGCGAAGATCGCGCGCATAAAAAATTGATCCACGCGTCCATTGGGCTGCTCCTCGCCGCATCGACATTGACGGGCGAAGCGACAGTCAGCGGTAAACAAACAAGCTAGCGAGCGATAAAAAAAAAACAAGGATGAATACGACGCTCAAAGTGAGCTCATGTCAGTATATCAACACCAGAAGACGGGAGGGGTAACAAAGTGTGAAAGAAGAATAAAAATGTGAAGTACTCGCAATGCGTTCGGACGCAGGAGAAGCAGACGGCACAAACACACGCACAAGCGAGCGCACTTATCCTGCTGTGTAGTTTGAGAGACCATGTTTTCGTGGTCTGTAATTTTTCGTATCCATTCTTTTTTTCTTGTCTTTTTTTTGGCGAACGCCACACGCACTGTGCCTCACTCAAGCTAGCGGGTTTCTCTTTCGCGACCGTCCAAGGGAATATGTTCACCGGGACCACGTTACCGCACGTTTGGGGATTCGTAACCTCTTTGCAGCGCTCGTTTCTTGTTTTGCCTGTTTTAGTTTTCTCTCTATCTGTCGATGGTACTTTCGTTGCCTAGCCCCTACCTATTCGTGTTTCCCCGCTCATACGTTTTGTAACTGCTCTCTCTCTTCCCCCACCCCTCCTCCTCTCCTTCCCTATTTATTTTATTCGCTTTTGCATTCCCACGTCTTGTCGAGTCCTCTCATAGTGGCTCGCTGGGCAGCTCTTGATCGCGTAAACATCAAGGCAGAACTGCGTGTAGGTGAAGGGGGTTGGGGAAGGTCCGGAGCGCAGACTGCCACGCGGCGGTGCTCCTGGGAGACATGCGTAAATGCGTCGCGTCATTCTCTCGAGCGGCGCGAGCCGGTGTTTGTGGCGACAGACTACCGTGGGTGAAGAGGCGCGCACTTGATGTCGACAATGAGGCCGCAGTGAGCCGCGGTGGCCTTTTGGCGGAGGCACGCTCAGCGCAACCACGAGGTGGTGACGACGCCCAGCGCCAGGTTTGAGAGAGCCGTAGCGGCGGTGCGTTGTTGGCGACGATGGACGTCGGTCTCGCTGGCCGTTTTGTAGGGCCGCTCTGGATTCGCCTGCGGAGACCTTGCGGGCGTTGCTAGCGACACAAAAGAGAGCGTTCTTCGTTCGCGCCCGACGAAATGGAGGGGCCAAGAAAGAAAACAGAAACCCAGAGAAATCTGCGGCGCAATTCAACGAAACTTTTCCTTTTGTGAGAGCGGCGATTTTGCTTTTATTTTCATACAGTTTTCTTCTCCGGGGACACTCATGTGATAAATCTTATTTGCCGAATTGAGGCTCATACCGTTTATAAAACGTATGTAGCCAAGCATGGGTGCAAATGAGGAGTTTTCTTTGTGAAACATTTCCTGAAATATGGTGCACCAATAGTTTCAGGCTCGAATATTTGAATATTGCAGGGCACCTAAGAGTGCTTACGTGCTATGAATGCGAAAGCAATTGTTTGCCATTGTGGGCTACTGGTTAACTATCTTTGTGTACTAGCTAGGATTAGTTAGAACTAGTTGGTAGTTAGTAAGCAGTGCTCATGTCTCAAAGACATTTCCGGTGAAACCCTTTAGGTTTACGGCCTTACGGTGAAGGACTTTAGGAAAGAGCACACGACATATGCGTATAAATATAAAGATTTGATTTAACCGAACCGCCAAGTCACTTCCGGTTTAGCTAACGTTCTTTCCGGTCTCACCTCCGGTTCGGCTGCCATAATTTCCATTCTGATGCCTGCACTGCTGATTCCGAGACCATTCCTATTTCTTTCCTGGTGATGTAGACACTGTCGATAACACCATAAAATCACGTGGTTTCCTTCCGTTTCTCGTGAGCGCTTTGTCAACGCCGGATTTAGACTGAATTCCATATAAGGCTTTCGCCTTAATAACAGTGCCCACTACTTTTCAAAGTTCCAGGGTTCACAGCTGTGTGCGGCCGGCCGGCGCATGATAGATCTGATTTCCTCCTCCCTGTTCTGATGATGACATATGCTTCGCCCAATGACTCACTGTGTCCGTATAAACTGCCAGGTATCCGTAGACAATCCGTAAGCGCCTGTGAATATTTTTGTTGGTTTTGTTTCGGCCAAAGGGATTTCAATCATAGCTCCGCGCAGTATTCCTTTGTAATGAGCGCCATTTTGAAAGCTGGTTGCCGCGTTGGGTATCTACAGGAAACTATTAAGAACTAAGAATATTTCACAGAGAGATTTAAGGAGATGTGGCTGGTGCGGCGGCTGTGTCCGGCATATTCAGACATGCGACGAATGGACGGTTTGAATTGGCGACGCGAAGAGCAAGCTCAGTGGCCTGCTGAACTTCGTTTCGATGTCCGGCCTCGTAACCCTCAACTAGACCTCCCGCTCCTGCCTTAGGCTTCAGTGTATCCTTGTCAATAAAAATTGATGAGCGACAAATGCAATGTTTAAGGACGTCTCACACAAATTCATCAACGGTTCAAACTAAGATTGTCTCAGAAAAAGAATGTGTTTCATTATTTCTCGAACACCCTATTTCTTGAAAGCGGCGCGTTTCTTTTGTCCACCGAGATTTGTGAGACAATTACTGGGTCATTTCCTGTCTTCAAAACCAGTTTTCATTTTAACTTTTTTTTTCCTAACCGTAAAAGCGTGGCTTTTTACAGCGCCTTAGCGGCATCTATATTGCAGTTGCGCACTCGAGTACTCCTTCCTCCTTTTTTTTTTTGGGGGGGGGGGGGGTGTACCAGCAGCTTCGTTCACTTTTTAGCGCTGCCACCGCTACGGTGCGCTTCGGTTGTAGCGTCCCGGCGGCGGACGAGCACATACCCTTCAGCGTAGGCCACCCAGCTGCAGCTTTAATGCATTTCTGGGAACGTTCGTTTCATGGGCAGCCGACGTCCATTCGTTGGCTAAAATGAGAAGCCAACAAGGTTATAAACTAAGATTCAGGCTTATCAGAAGGTAAAGTCATCAGCATAAATGTGTTGTAATCCCTTTCTTGGCAGCTGCGTAGTAACGTGGCGCCAGATTCAGAGCGCCAGCTGTGTACGCATATAGGCTGACACGCGTATTTCTGGCCCTACGAAAAGAAGAAAATTATAGGCGCTTTCTTTTGTTTAGCGCCGTCCTGCTGCTGCTGTTGCTGTCAGGAAGAATGAAAAGGAAAGTGCACGTGCCTGCCCACTGGCTCATGCTGAGTCACAACCGCTGCCACGTGCTTAAAGTAGGAGAGCTGAAAGATAAAAGAGGAAAGATTAAGAAAGACGCGCGCGCGCTAATATGTCTCGGGCCGATCACGGAGGCAGTGCAATACCAGACCAGCCCGTGCCGGAGTGCTTGAAGCACTCCGCCATATTTCCAAAAATAAATGTAATATCTTGGGTTCCAAATGAGACCCGTAGCGCCGTCCTCTGAGCCACGGCAGGTTACGTTTGGAACTGTTGGCAACACTGGCACAATGGCTGCTCTCACAAGCGCAAAAAAGAAGCCTGATTTTTTTATTCCTTAAATTTCGATTCCTTCCATTGTGTGCGTAGAAAGCTTGTTTGCACACAGGTATGTACATAATTTTTCAGTGCTTTGGAGGGCGAGCCATTTCTCACCTAAATGACGTTACACTGGACCGGCTCCTGATCCCAAAAACCATGCGAGCCTCTGAGGGGAATCGTAAAATCAAGGAAAAAGGAAACTGACGCTTCGTTTATAAGCTAGACGTTTGGCAATGGGGCGATGTTTGAAGTGAGCTGCAAACATTGTAGCAAATGTTTGTTTAGTCAAGATATATAGGTACCTATTTTTTCATGTAATCATTTACGAACCTCTCCGCATAGTGCTGGAAACAATACTAGGAATGTTTGCAAAAAGTAATAAAAATGACAGCTGCTCACCCTCGAAGGTAAGACGAATGATAAGTGCTTGTTAGTTCAGGAAGTGATAACCACCATATTGACGTCAAGCATAAATGCCACAGTGCAAATAAAGGTATTCGCAGTTGCCTGTGAAAATTTGGCCAGGTTTGTGTGCGAGGGAAAGTTTGCTCTGCATTTCGATGTAAAGGTAGCTTATCACGTGCGGTTGGAATGCAGTTGCTCAAATTGCCTTCAACATAGTGTCGAGTCCAGGGTAGAGTGCCCACATAAGCAGCCGTTTTATGTATATTTTAACGCTGAATTTAAAAAGGAAACAGTTGTCTTTTTTTTTTTGTAGAATGGAGCATGCGGACGGGATGACTACGCCGACACCGCAGCGAAACCTAGGAAATTAGGCTAGTACAGCTGGCGTTGTAAAAGAATATCAAATTGCTAGCATCACCATTAGTGTAATCTAAAGTAGATGCAAAGAATTTTTCAGTTAATATCCTTAGGATTTTGATGCCAGCAGTCAAATTACAATGAATCGAAACAGCATGCAGGCAGCCCGTGAAAACACGCTTACTGGAGGATTGCAGGTAATGGTATTGCATTGCCTTGAGGAAAAGTTCGTGAACGCAGTAAGTGACAACGCGTGGTGCGTAAATAAATATTTTCATGTGCTTCCTCTTACCGCGGTTGTACCGTAGCCTCATCCCCCCATCCCCCTTTTTACCCTTTTAGCGTGAAATCCGTGAACACCGTTTTGAAAAAAATGCGCCGCCGTGTAAAAATTTCTGCCGAAAACTGTCAGAGAAAGCGTTCTCGCATCAATCTTGGGGGTTTTGAGTTAGTGAGAAAGGAGGGGAAAAAAGAGGCAACGTGCGTAAACAAAGTAAGCAAAACAACTGTTCTGCACCAAGCGTGTAATTATCTCCTTATGCCTGAGCGTGGAGTGATCGAGCTGTTTATAGGCTTAAAGACATGGAAAGAGCGGTAAGAAGCATTGGAAGAATTTTTGATTTCTCCTTGATAATGAGGCGATGATATTGGCACTGCCCCTTGGTGAACAGAAAAAACCGTGGCTTGTTGTTGTTGGCCTCTTTGAAAATAGCACGCACCCGCGAGGAAGGGCTGACTTCTTGCCACTAGTGGCTTCCTAATTTTCTTCTGATAAAATGAAGTCAAACTTTTATTTCGTCTCTGAAGGAGAAGTGGAGTGAGGGGCAAATCTCCGTGAGAGCAGCTTCAAGAGGCCCGGCCTCTTCTATATACAGCTCGACAGCAGGCAAGTACGCGCTTGAAAGATATGGCTCTAGTACAGTATTTCTCACATAAAGGTTTGGCACGAAATCAAGAAAACGAACAGCTGGCACAACTGGGCTTCATTTTGAACATTACGCAAATAAAGCGTTTCTTCCATTTTAGTGCACAGCATCACAAATATTAGAGCAACAGAGATAGATACACCAATAAATCTGAAAGAAGTACATACACTTTAGGTAAATAAATCATGGGGTGTCTGTCAAAAAATAAAGTCGCATAATTTGCTTGTTTTGACGTGTTTTTCGGGTAGAGGCCGATGAATGCAAAATTATTTAGTAGCAGAGCAGTATGGTATTATAGGGGCTGGCGACAGCACTCTGTTCGAAAGTGAGGCACCGCCCATGCCTATTTCTGACTTGTATTGTAGATATAAATACAGCGTAAGCTTATCAAAGTCAGGAGGGTGTGGTTAGGCGTTACAACAGAAGAGCGATATACAAACATTTGACGAAAAGGGTAAATCGCTTCCATGGAAACAACTTTTACAGAAAGGAATGAGATATGTGTGCACGGCATGGGATGTTATCAATGGCACGCAAGGCACCCTTATGACAGTTTTTAAGTCTCAGAAAATATTCTTTTGATGTAGTTGGACAGATTAAATTGCACTAGTTAAGTAGATGAAAAGAGGGCATTATAATTAAAGCGTTTTACTGTTGTCAGAAGAAAATGCCGATGTCTATTAAATATCCCGAAGAGCTTATTGAGTTTAATGCAGCGTAAGTAGATGAAAAGAGGGCATTATAATTAAAGCGTTTTACTGTTGTCAGAAGAAAATGCCGATGTCTATTAAATATCCCGAAGAGCTTATTGAGTTTAATGCAGCGTTTGTTGAACATGTTTGTTTCTTGTTAGGGTTTCTGAAAATGTTACACCGAGCGTCTGAACTTCCTTAACAATGTTTACTTCTTCGTCACAAAGAAGTAGTTTACTTAAGCGATTTACTTCTATATTCTGAGTGCGGAAGAAAGTAGCTTGGGTTTTTTTTTTAGCATTAAAGCGCAGGCAATTACTTTCTGACCTATTTTTATACAACGACAATGCGTTATTTGCCGACCAAATGAAATCTTCACTGTTGGCTCTCATGAAATACATAGCGGTATCATCAGCGTATCCAACGCATGAAATGTTTGCTTGAATGAAAAAAGAAATTAGTGCAAACTGATTACAGACGTCCAAGAATACATCATCCAGGTAGGCGTAAAGTGATGCGCTTTATGTTTGAATTGAGATTACTGTGACTTACATAGTGCACTTAATTTGAAGATATTAAAAAAGAAGATTATTTGTGCTGCTGCGTTCTCAGTGATGCTCGAGCTTGGAGGGCAAAGTTTTGCGGCGGGCACAGTCTAATGCTTTCATCAAATCAATGTACACGCCCATTTAAACTTTTTTATGTTAAAAAGCGACAATGTTGAAAACTTTTTTCGGTTATTATGGCTCATTTCGTAAATTTGTCTCAGAAAACCATATTGGCGGGGTTGAAACAAGTGCGCATTTGTTTAAAGAATTGTTAAGACGTGTGCGCATTTTTTTTGCAAACCTTTTGAAAACGCTGGCAGCATGGGGATGGGACGAAAGTTATTCATGGTATCTTTGTCACCACCTTTATGCAGGAAAACCACTTTCGTAATGCGCTTTTTCAGGAAAACAGGAAAACGATTGCTTTCTAAAGCTGGTTATAAAGTTTAATCAGGACAGGTGCAGTCAGGCCTAGGATATGTTTAATTAGGGTAATCTGCATAAAATTTGAGTACCGTTATTTAAAATTCCCATTGCCTAGAATTGTGATATGCCCAAGAAATCCGTTGTAGGAAAACAAATGGCCTGCACTTTAGTTTTGCTAAGCATGCACTGTTGCGCGGAAGCGCAGTTTTTTGCTGGTTTTCATCACCGACACGTACCACAAACTGCGACAAACAGACAGACAGAAAAGCTTTATTCAGCAAGTGAGTTTTAGAATGATGTCTCCACTGATCGAGGAAGCCATTTATGCGGCTTTCCTTCTCTCAGAATGAACGGATTGTAAACCTTCTGCTGGTTATGAGAAAAGAAAAGGTGCTTAGCTGTCTCAATTTGTTTAGCACGACTGAGGTGTCCACTGACCCAGAGAGCCAGTTACATTTGATATTCAAAGGCACCACACAGACGGGCACCGCTGAAACCTGGGGAGAGAGAGACAGAGATATCAAACTTTTATTAAGCAAATAAAGAGGATGAGCCAGTGAGTGCGGCTAGAACTTGTTTCGCACTATTTGCACTCGCTTCTGCAAGTGAGACAGCTATTGTTTTATATTAGTATTATTACCATCACCGAAAACACAAAAAGCAGATCTGATGTCCAATTTGGTAAGTAATACATGCTGGGTTCTTCCTTAAGATGCCGTTATGTACCGGCAAATGATATATGCTCACCGCAGTATGCTTTCTGCAGTTGATAGATCGCAATTATTTTGTACATTGATTTGGTCCTGCCTCTCCTGCAGATTTCCTGTGTGTAGCAACTAGCGTTCCGGTTATCACTGACAGCACTGCTGCAGGCTTGTCCCACATAGTCTATGTGCGTAAATTTAGATTCTTCTACTAACTATTCTTTCTACAGCGCTAGCTGGGAATCCGTGGAGGAGGAGGAGGAGGAGGAGGAGGAGGAGGAGGAGGAAGGCCCACCAGAGCGCGGTGGGACGCGATCGGGTGCCTCGTGCGTCGTACTATCTCCGCTGTCGTCAGAAGGGGTCGCATCAAGACGCTTCGGAACATCTCGGAAGGGCTCCCAGGAAAGCATCCTGGAATTTGATCGATGCTTTCTCTATCTCGACCGCAGTTTATTTATTTATTTATTTATTTATTTATTTATTTATTTATTTATTTATTTATTTATTTATTTATTTATTTATTGTACCCTAAGGGCCCGAAGGCATTACAGAGGGGAGTGGGAATACATAAAAATTCAGCCTAAACAGCAACAACAAGGAGGGAAAACAAAAATAAATCAGGAATACATAAAAAGTGAAAACACAGGAAGGCAATAAGATTAGAATGCAGTGGGGATATATTAAAACAGTGTGTAGACAGTAAAAAGGCAATTTTTATACAGTAATAAACGACACATACTCAGAAAGAAACATTAAGGACTTTACGAAATGCATTGTTATCGGAAATACCTGCGATGTCGTGGGGAAGGTGATTCCAGCTGACACAAGTTCGGGGTATGAATGAGTCATGAAAACATTTGGTGTGACAAGATGGGATTCCAACTTTATGACGGTGATCAACGCGTGCTGATATGTAACATAGTCTAGACAGTAACTTAGGATTGAGAAAGCTGTTGTGGTAAATTTTATGAAAGAGACACAATGAGGCTATTTATCTGCGGTGGGAAAGAAGTGGTAGGGACAAACTTGATTTCATGGCGGTTACACTGCTTGTTCGATGATAATTAGAAAGAATGAAACGGCATGCGCGGTTCTGTACAGCTTCCAAATCTGAAACGAGTGAATCGATGCCAGGGCTCCAGACAGATGCAGCATATTCTAACTTGGACCGAACCAATGTTTTATAAAGTAATAATTTTATTGAAGTAGATGAACGTGAGAAATTTCTGCGAAGGTACCCAAGCATGCGATCAGCGTTATTTATTATGTATTCAACGTGAGTTTTCCAAGACAGGTTACAAGAAACGTAAACACCCAGATATTTATAACATGACACGGTTTAGAGAGACACGTTGTTAATGTGATAAGAAGAAGGCGCATTAGAGAGACGAGAAATGCGTATATGTTTACACTTATTAATGTTTAGTTGCATGTTCCAAGTAAAACACCAGTCAAGAACCTTGTTAATATCGGATTGAAGACAAGAGACATCATTACCATCTTTAATTTCGCGGTAAATAACACAATCATCGGCAAAAAGATTAATTGAAGAAGAAATGTTAGCCGGTAAGTCATTTATATAGATGAGAAAAAGGAGGGGCCCAAGAACTGACCCCAGAGGCACGCCGGAACGGACAGGCAAAGAATGAGAGTTTATATTGTTGGCTTTTACGAATTGTGAACGGTTAGAAAGAAAGCATTGTAGCCATGCAAGGACATTAGGGTCTATGTTAAGATTGCTTAATTTAAGAAAGAGAAGCTCATGTGAAACAGTGTCAAACGCTTTCGAGAAGTCCAAAAATATGCAATCTGCCTGAGACCCGTGGTCAAGGATGCAATGAAGGTCATGTGTGAAACATATAAGCTGAGTTTCGCATGAAAAAGACTTACGAAAACCATGCTGGGCAATGCTGAAAAAAGAGTTAGATTCTAAAAAAGAGATGAGATGAGAATATATGACGTGTTCCATGATCTTGCACGGAATACTAGTGAGTGATATAGGTCTAAAGTTATCAGTAGAATGTTTACTTCCGGACTTATGCAGTGGAATAACCTTCCCAATTTTCCTATCATTGGGAATACAACCTGTTGCAAGAGACTGCTCAAACAATTTAGTAAGAATTATGGAACAATAGTACTTTGTATTAATTAAAAACTTCGAATTAATGTTGTCAACACCGCAGGAAGAGGAAACCTTAAGATTTTCTATGATGCACTGGATGCCTGACGCGTCGAATATAACTGGATCCATAGGAAGAGCATCAAAAACAGGCCACACGCGATGAACAAGAGAAACGTTGGTAGAAAATGCCGCAGCAAATATATTGTTTAGAACAGAAGCACATTCGTATGGAGGAAAGGCAACACCATCAGAAGAAGTAAGTAGTATTGTGGAAGGGTCTTTCTTGTTAACTACATTCCAAAATTGTTTTGGATTATTGACCAGCATAGCAGGCAGTGTGTGGTTAAAAAATGTGTCCTTTGCGTTTTTTAGCGCACCTTTGTACTCTGCAGCTGCGGAAAAGTAGGCCTCCCATCGTTGTTTAGAATTCAACAACTTCGCAGAGCGGAACAAGCGCTTCTTTTTATTAGAGAGTCTTTTTAAAACATTAATAAACCAAGGTGATTCCCGATCGCACTTCAAAGATCTTAATGGTACAAAAGTGTTAATGAGATGTTCAACGATATCCTTGAACAAATCCCAGTTAGCGTAAAGAGAACGCTGTGAAAAGCCCGGTAAGTAATCATCCAAAAAACCAGCTAGTTCCCAGTTAATAGCATTAAAGTCAGCCCGTTTATAATCTCTAATGTGTTTAGTCTGACTAACTCGGATAGATACAGGAATTTGTACATCAAAATGCAGCAAAGAATGATCACTGAGACCAGGTAGGTAAAAAATCGAAGGGATATGATCAGGCACGTTAGTTAGAACAAGATCTAAAACATTCGATGAGGATAAAGTAGTTCGAGTAGGTTTAGAGACTAACTGCGAAAGATTGAAATCCATACAAGTTGACAAAAACTTTTTACACTCAGTAGAAAAAGAGCTGAGATAAGGTGATGTACTAGTCCACACGATACTAGGGTAGTTAAAGTCACCAGCTAAGACAATAGGTGTACTCGGAAATCGTACAGTGATCATGTTAAGGGAATCATGCAATTCATCAACGAATGTATGGCTCGAGGACGGGGGACGGTAACATATACCCAAAATCATTCTCTTAAAACGTACACTAAGTTCCACCCAAACCAGTTTCAGGCTAGTTGGAATATTAATAGGCGATGCTACAAAATTATCCGCGACAGCTATTAAAACACCTCCTCCAGATCTCTCACTTCTGTCAGATCTAAACACGTTTTAGCGTTTTTTGCAGTCAAATAGTTCAATGTCCGCTATCTTGGAAGAAAGCCATGTTTCGGTTAGTAAGACGACATCAGCATCACACGAATCAATGATAGGATTAAGTTCATCGCGCTTGGGTAGTAAGCTTCGTATGTTAGAAAAAAGAAAAGAAAGCGAGTTGCCAGTATCGGACACTGGCCCACTGCCCCTCGCGCAGCCCTACGGCGCGTAGGTCGAGCCAGAGGTACCGTCATTTGACTGGTGATTGTGGACTGGCGAAGGAGACAATCGATCAGTCGGCTCAGCATGTGATGAAGCAGCGATACCGTTACTTGAGCTACTATCAAGAGAAGTTGCTGATGCCCGAAGATTAGCCTTCATGAAAACGCAGTCGCGAGCAGGGTTATAACTGTAGCATTTGTTCTTAATGTACAGTTTGTTGTGCCTAAGCTTGTAAAATGAGTCCTGACCCTTAGCGAATTGAAGCAGCTTTTTCCTGGCCTGACGCGTTTCCAACGAGTAATCTTCACTTACGGTGATACCTTCATCTTTAAGTTTCGCTGACTGGGATAGAATTTGTTGCTTTGTTTTAAAGGAGGAGAACTTCATGATGACCGGGCGACATTTATCATCCGTAAATGTACCAATCCTATGGGTACGTTCAAACGCATCCTTCATAAGCGCCGGACTGAAGCAGTTAGAGATAACGCTCAAAAGCTTGTCTTCCGTTCCTTCCCATGTTTCCGTTGGACTGTCACGTAAGCCAAAAAACAATAGATTGTCTCTTCGCTGCCTGTCTTCAAGCTGTGACTGACTAAGCCGCAATTTGGCATTCTCGCTAATCAGGTTATCAGCGAGTTCGCGCAGGGTCAGCAGCTCTTGTTGAGCTGCGTCAGAAGCAGAAGCTTGAAGTTCAACTGCCGACAGCCTCGCATCGATATCGGAGATATTCTTCTTCATAGATTCCTGATTTTCCTTTATTTCAGATATGAAAGCAATTAAGCGTAACTGTTCGGTTTCCATTCTAGCAGTGCGTGAGTTAACGTTCTGTAATAAAGTTAACACGTCATTAAGCTTTTCCTGTACAGAGTCATCCGTTTCACTGTTCTTAGAACGCGTACCAGGGCCAGGGTTAAGTTCGACATCACCCGACTACAGAACCAGCTGAGCACACACATCAAATGACTGCACAAGCAAACCTAATAGCACTTGTGGGCGTGGGAACAGCACAAGACAAACATTGCTAGATTTCTTTGCAAACATAGGAACGTCATTACTAACCTGCATGAACAAACACATGCTGTCAAGCAACCGTGCCACGATGCTGTTCACACGCCCACTGGAAGGCGCGGGCCGCTGGCGTTCGTTTATATCCAGAGAAAATGGTGATGTCGTAGGCGATCAGCTGAACTTCTGCGAAGGAGCCACGGTCCAAGAGGGTTGCCAGGACGGGTCATATGAAGCCAGGTCAGCATAACAGCAATAAGGTGCAGGTGCAATCCATGCGGTGTCTGTTGGAGCGGTCGATGCCACGTAGATCTGAAGATATCCCGCTATCTGCATGAACAAACGCATGCTGTCAAGCAACCGTGCCACGATGCTGTTCACACGCCCACTTGACTAATCCTTGTCGTCGGCGACTTCAAAATCGTCGTCAACCAATGTAAGCAATTCGTAGTTGACGTCGCATCAGGGAGCTTCACTTCCGAAACCGACCTGATGCAGCCGAATACGAAAAAGAAACACACGCAGAAATCTGGCGTACAGCACGTAATGTACAGAGTAAAAAAGGAGTGACTTATGTATGCACACAAAGCAGGTATATGATTAGGATGCAAGAAACGGAAACGGCTCAGAACAAACAAACGCAGTGGGCAAAGGCAATCATAAGCATTCCCGACATTCAATAGCCTTACGTGTGCCACGGTCCAAAACCAACCAATGACCATACTAAATATTGTCTGAAGGCCTTCAAGAGCCACGTACTTCTCTGCCATAACCTGCGATCTAGCACTGGCACCCGCAACATCCTTGTGACGGCTTTGGCAAAATTTAAGAGTTGGTCGGCGTAACGTTAAGAAACAGGAAGCGGCCAGAGTGGGTGAGGGTGCTACAGCGAGTTAATGACATCCAATTCAAAATAAATTAGAAATGGGCTTTGGCAGGGCATGTAAAGAGAAGAAAAAGAAACGATGGTGGTTACGCTTAGCGTAGTGAATATTCCAAGAGAAGGCAGGCGTAGGGCCGAAAATTAGACAGGCGGATGACAATAGGTTTGCGGGGTCACGGCTGGCAGAGGACAGCGTTCCCTGGAGATGTACGGGAAGGGTATTTGTCCTGCAGTGGGCGTAGTCACACTGATGATGATGATGATGAGCTTGCTATGGCAGTCTTGACGACTGTCACTCGATTTTGTCTCAAGGGGGGGGGGGGGTCAGCCTAGGTGTAGTGTGCTCCAATGCGTTGTCCATCTGGTTACAAGCCCTGAAATATTCTGATGTGCTAATTCCTAAATAATGTTTCACAGTGATTATCCATCATTTTTGTGCTGCCTGAAACGGGTAATTGCTGCATATTCTTCATTGGGTCATCTTACCCTTCGTTTGCAATCAATTTATGTAGTTCTCCCGCAAGAGGTGAGACACGGTCAACATTTTCGCCCGATTATGTTTGTAGCGTATACTTCGTATGCATAATCGCTTTTTCCTCCCATACAATTATGACAGTTCTGATTGGTTGTTCTTGCGCGCCTGTCCTCATCATCCATCTTTTTTGTCACGTTTTTATATAAACTTAATGGCAGACTTCTAGATATCAACTTTCATAATTCTTGTTGAAACAAATGACGAAAACTCCCGCCAATTCATGCATTTCTGGCAGTCAGGGTATCGCCCAATGATTAAGGAAGGACAATTAGTACAGGATGGGTACAGGGCTTTGAGGTGGTTATCAAGAGTTCTTAGCTTCGCTTAACGGCGGAAACACTTCAAGCATTTCTTTTTTACTGGCTGGCTTGCAGCGGCACCCAAATAAATATTAATAACCTGACTCCTAGTCTCGCGACTTGCCTGAGTAATTCGTAGCAAAATTTGTCTACGCACGTAAACGCTATGCTAGCTCCAAGAATAGGGCTGTAAGCGCTGCCTTGGAGACCGCGGCAGCCAAACTTGGCTATCGTGCACTGACGCACGTATGAACACTTTACGAAGGACACCAAGGCACTGCTCCGCTTCTTGAGGACTTCTGGCCTGCACGACAGGCTGTGGCTTTACCAAACGCTGTGACTTCGCATAGTGACTTCAATTTCCTGCTACTCTCTTTTCTCCTTCACCTTTTTTATCCCCTCACCCCTTTCCCCCGTGTAGGGTAGCAAACCGGTTTTTCTTCCGCTTAACCTCCCTGCCTTTCCTCCTCCTCGTTAATGTAATGAAACAGTTATATTAAAGTTACATGTCATTTAAACGTCTGCTCGTACATTCTACCCGTGGGTGCAATGCACGGTAGCAAGATAATAAGTTGGATAAAAAGAATGGTCTTATCGTTTTCACAGCGAGAGGTGTAAATTCCTAGTTTCCCAAGATCGGCACGTATTACTGTCGGCGTCCGCAGAGAGAAGGTGTCGGAATGGTATGCAGGCAGTGGTTATAGGGAGCAAGAGGCAATGACAGTACGTATCATCTGGCTCCTGGAGCCTGCGAACGAGAGTCTTTTCGCGATGGCCTTCAGGAGAGGAAAGCGGTGCTCAGTGCTCAAGGGCAGGCGCCTGCAAGCGTGACTCTCCTTTTCTCTCGCTCTATTCGCCACTGCTCTGTGAAGGAAAACGCACTGGCCATCGATGTCTGCCTAGGAGTAAGGGTTCCTGCGGCCCTTCCTCATCGAAGCGAGCGGATAAGAACATGCATCGCAAGTAAGACTAAGCTGCCCGAGTCGTGATAAACCCTTATGAGTGACGCTTTGCACCTTAGACGCCGTGGAAATACCACAGCACGCTGTCACATAAGCATTGCGGTTGGCGTGATATAGCGAGCGAACGCGTCGAGCCCGGCGAGATCTAGCAGCACGTGGAACCGAAGGGCAAGTGCCGCCGACATCAAAGGCGAAACGATCGACACAGGAGCGAAGATTCAGCAGTGCGTGTCGCCGAAACTCTTGCTGCAGTACGCATTAAGCGTGGAAAACGCGCGGTGATTTTTGTTTCCTTGAAAGACAGCCTCCCATTTTCCTGAGCATAAGTGGAGTGCCATAAGAGCTTTAGTGGTAAACGGGTGTTCTGTGTTTGATAAATAGCGTTCTCCACTCGAATGATGACGGCTAAAAAAAATGACTAGTTATTTCTTGGGGCTTGACAAGATTTCTAAAAGACCTTTCATGCAGTTAATCCACCATAACAGGCGCGACATTTGCGACGTTTATATGTGGCGGAACCTCCTTTGATCTGCTTGATGTCTCTTTTTTTTCGCGATGGATCGCACGTGTCCGAAGAGAGCAGAGTTACTGCACATCTGTGACGGAGGTACCTGTGGGTGCATGTTGCTACCAGTATGAGGAGCTGAAAAAAAGAGATGTGCATTGAATACTTGAAATCTTGTCAGGGTTTAAATTCCATCCAGATAGCCGAGAAAAAAATCAGCATTGCAGATGTGATGCCCTATGTTATTTATATTTTCGATGCATCCGCAAATAGTTCGGCCCATTCACTTACTCAATCTTTCGCTGTCTCTATCCTGAATTCCATCATGTATTTTACTTCAAAGCCCGGTTCGCTCAGTTTTCTTCCTGTCATAGTGCTCCTCGGAGACAGGGGTGCCATTGGCCAATTTCTGTCGTTGTGGCACCAAATGCCACTGAGAAGTGAACGCGTGCAGATGTTATTATCGGTCGCCACTGTAATTTGACAGCTTTTATCAGGTTAACACCTATTTCTAGCACATGTCATACTGATGACGGTCAGCTCTTGTCATTCATAAGAAATCTTTTATTACGATATGTGGAGTCCACATATCTACGACATGAGAAAGAGACTAATTTCGATTGTCCACGCCCTCTCCTTCCTCGGGGGAAAGTCCTGGGGCGCATCAGTGCGCTCGATGCTACAACTGTACCGTTCCTTATTTCTGGGCTACATGCGGTACAGTCTTCCGATATTCAGTTCCATTAGAAAAACAAATATCAAGACTCTTCAAAGTGTGCAAGCGCAAGCTCTCCGTATCTGTCTTGGACTACCTAAATGTGCATCAACAGCAGCAACTGTTCTTGTTGCCCGGG